>NW_015505554.1:297576-369552 GCF_001515645.1 Sinocyclocheilus grahami
GGTGTTCTCTTCACGGATGAATCCCGGTTTTCACTGTACAGGGCAGATGGCAGACAGCGTGTATGGCGTCGTGTGGGTGAGCGGTTTGCTGATGTCAACGTTGTGGATCGAGTGGCCCATGGTGGCAGTGGGGTTATGTTATGGACAATGATCACAGGTGCATTTTATTGATGGCATTTTGAATGCACAGAGATACCGGGGCTCATTTATAAAATGTTGCGTAAAAACCATCCTAAATTTGTTCTAAGATAATTTCTCAAAAGTGTGATTCAGAGAAAACGAACGTGCGCACAAAAACACGTGTGTGCGCCTCTCTTGCAGATGTGATATTTATAAATCGCAAATGATCTTGAAATTGTGCGTAGCTGACTGGTGCCAGATCTCCGCCTTGTAAACGCCCCCTAATTAATATCATTACCATATAAAAGAGCACACGCCAATATCCAAATTTCTAGGCTTGAGAATGACGAGCACAAAGAAAAAAAAAACTTTACTGAGTCTGAAACTGAGGTCCTGCTGGCGGAGGTAGAGGTTCGTGCGGGACGCTTTTTATTTAACAATGTGTAACTATTCTGTGGACAAACAATGTGTGTGTGGTTATATTTTTTCCTGTTGACAATTATCAAAATTATTACTTCTAGAAACAACAGAAATAATAATAATAATGATAAAACAACTAGGTTTCCAAAAGTAAGAATAGGAATTCAAGTAAAATTTTCAGTCATCTTATAAAAAGTGAGCCATCCTACTTTTAAAATCACTTGCTATGACAACTAATAAAAAGTTTAGTATCACGAAATTCTTGCAAAACTTTAAAAAACATTATTGAAAGAAAAATTGGATGTTTCATATCATAATAAAATTAATTATTCCACGATTATGGTCTCCGGTCTGAAAAAACCTGCATGTGATTTGGCATTTCTTTATATTTACACAGTTTACTAATGCTGCTCAAATGTGCCATTAATGTACTGACACTAAAATATATAGTGTATTTTATACAAATATAACTGATGTAAATGACAAAAACAAAGTTTAAGGCTGATGTCTATTCATTTTCACAGAAGCAAAGCAGCAGATGTTATAAATAAAAACAGTTAACAATGTTATTCAATAGAATATTAAAACCGTTATTGCACGACATAGGCCTATTCTTACAGGCTGCACAGACAAAACAGTCGGAGATGCGTTTATGCAATTTGTTTTTTCTATTTTACGCGTTAGCAGTAAATCAAGACTTTGCAAGTTCTCTTGTAAAAAACAGAAAAACTTGGAATAAACTACAGAAAGCGAGTAAAGAACTCTCAACATTAGGCTACTAAAAAGGTCAGTTTAATCTCGCAAAAACAATAATAAAAAATCTGACTACACTGCACAATTAATCTCTCACACTGCATCTTTGTTGTTTATGATGAATTCGGTGCTTGCACGTACACCGCTTTTATTGGTATTGCAGCTTATGATCAAATAGCTGCAGTACTCTGACTTTGCCACAAGGAAAAGTGTGTACGGCTGCTCAGACCCTGACGTGACGGTAAGTACTTTTCCACGTCAAAGACCGTTTTTATAAATATGAACGTTGCTGTGGATTTTAGCGTACATACACTCTAAGATCAAATCTGTGCGTGCGCACATTTTATAAATGAGGCCCACCGTGACGAGATCCTGAGGCCCATTGTCGTGCCATTCATCCTCGACCATCACCTCATGTTGCAGCATGATAATGCACGGCCCCATGTTGCAAGGATCTGTACACAATTCCTGGAAGCTGAAAACATGGCCAGTTCTTGCATGGCCAGCATACTCACCGGACATGTCACCCATTGAGCATGTTTGGGATGCTCTGGATCGGCGTATACGACAGCGTGTTCCAGTTCCTTCCAATATCCAGCAACTTCGCACAGCCATCGAAGAGGTGTGGACCAACATTCCACAGGCCACAATCAACAACCTGATCAACTCTATGCGAAGGAGATGTGTTGCACTGCGTGAGGCAAATGGTGGGCACACCAGATACTGACTGGCTTTCGGACCCCCCGGACCCCCCAATACAGTAAAACTGCACATTTTAGAGTGGCCTTTTGTGGCCAGCCTAAGGCACACCTGTGCAATAATCATGCTGTCTAATCAGCATCTTGATATGTTATCAGTATAAAAGACATCTGTCCACAACCTCAAACAGTCACACTCCAAACTCCACTATGGCCAAGACCAAAGAGCTGTCAAAGGACACCAGAAACAAAATTGTAGACCTGCACCAGGCTGGGAAGACTGAATTTGCAATAGGTTAGCAGCTTGGTGTGAAGAAATCAACTGTGGGAGCACTTATTAGAAAATGGAAGACATACAAGACCACTGATAATCTCCCTTGATCTGGGGCTCCACGCAAGATCTCCCCCCGTGGGGTCAAAATGATCACAAGAACTGTGAGCAAAAATCCCAGAACCACACGGGGGGACCTAGTGAATGACCTGCAGAGAGCTGGGACCAAAGTAACAAAGGCTACATCAGTAACACACTGCGCTGCCAGGGACTCAAATCCTGCAGTGCCAGATGTGTCCCCCTGCTTAAGCCAGTACATGTCCAGGCCTGTCTGAAGTTTGCTAGAGAGCATTTGGATGATCCAGAAGAGGATTGGGAGAATGTCATATGGTCAGATGAAACCAAAATATAACTTTTTGGTAAAAACTCAACTTGTTGTGTTTGGAGGAGAAAGAATGCTGAGTTGCATCCAAAGAACACCATACCTACTGTGAAGCATGGGGGTGGAAATATCATGCTTTGGGGCTGTTTTTCTGCAAAGGGACCAGGACGACTGATCTGTGTAAACGAAAGAATGAATGGGGCCATGTATCGTGAGATTTTGAGTGAAAACCTCCTTCCATCAGCAAGGGCATTGAAGATGAAACGTGGCTGGGTCTTTCAGCATGACAATGATCCCAAACACACCGCCCGGGCAACGAAGGAGTGGCTTCGTAAGAAGCATTTCAAGGTCCTGTAGTGGCCTAGCCAGTCTCCAGATCTCAACCTCATAGAAAATCTTTGGAGGGAGTTGAAAATTCGTGTTGCCCAGCGACAGCCCCAAATCATTACTGCTCTAGAGGAGATCTGCATGGAGGAATGGGCCAAAATACCAGCAACAGTGTGTGACAACCTTGTGAAGACTTACAGAAAACGTTTGACCTCTGTCATTGCCAACAAAGGGTATATAACAAAGTATTGAGATGAAATTTTGTTATTGACCAAATACTTATTTTCCACCATAATTTGCAAATAAATTCTTTAAAAATCCTACAATGTGATTTTCTGGATTTTTTTTTCTGCATTTTGTCTCTCATAGTTGAGGTATACCTATGATGAAAATTACAGGCCTCTCTCATCTTTTTAAGTGGGAGAACTTGCACAATTGGTGGCTGACTAAATACTTTTTTTCCCCACTGTATATATATATATATATATATATATATATGCATAAACGCATCTCCGACTGTTTTGTCTGTGCAGCCTGTAAGAATTGGTCTATGTCGTGCAATAACGGTTTTAATATTCTATTGAATAACATTGTTAACTGTTTTTATTTATAACATCTGCTGCTTTGCTTTTGTGAAAATAAAATAATCGTGTAACAATTTTATGATGATATGAAACGTCCAATTTTTCTTTCAATAATGTTTTTTAAAGTTTTGCAAGAATTCCATGATACTAAACTTTTTATTAGTTGTCATAGAAAGTGATTTGAATATAGGATGGCTCACTTTTTATAATGCCTAGTGTTTCCCTTGCCTCAGCTGGAGCTGCTGGGACGGGCTGGCATTGCCACGACCCAAGGATTAGTCATAATTTTGACTTTTTTCACACTATTTATTCTTTATTTGACCAGGAAGTTCCCATTGAGATAAAAAAAAAAAAAAAATCTCCTCTTCCGGGGAGTCCTGGCCAAGATGACCGTACAAAGTCTGAAAAATTTAGAAAAGTAAAACATACAACACACAAGACATAATTATACTGTATATGACCAAGCAAAACAGTAATCATGAAACAACCAATTATTTAAAACAGCAACAAGGTTCATTCACTACACACTTTAATACATTTGTTTAAGTATTTGAAGAAAGAATGGGGGAAAAAATATCTGTCACTTTCTGTTTCATTGCAACTTTAACTGCTGGCCCAGTTTGACTGATTTAAGACGAATTATGATGAAGTAAAAGAGACTTACCTCAGCAGACTGATGCAGGAAAGCACTGGAGCACTTTGTCGGCTTTCTTTACGAGCTTGTCCACTGGAAATGAATGAGGCATGGTGTCACACATTCGACCTGGTCAGTAATGCACCCAAATCATCTGTAGGCTAACATTCGTGATTTAATTTGAGTTGTAACAGGAACCTTTTTAGCTGCTCAGTACATCGCTAGGACGTGCGCTGCTTTTTAGTTATTTCAGTTTTTGTCTTATAGGAAAGTCGAGGTGAGAGGAGGAACAGGATCAGAGTCGCTGTGAACAAAAGCACTTGCTCTGACGACGCCATGAACATTACAGTTCTGTCAACTACGAGATGGGAGTTTAGGGTCGACAGTGTTGAAGACGTGTCACCAAATGCTTTAATAACCGCATCTCTTCTCTTGAGAAGATCCTCCTTCAGGGCAGTCAGTCACAACTGTGAAGAAAATTTTGGATTCCCTCCTTGGGTCAGTATGGCAATTCCTCCACAGTGCACATCTACTGTATATATGTGTGTGTGTGTGTGTGTGAGAGAGAGCTGTGCTTCCAGTGGCATCATGGGCTCCTGGACCCCTCTGGCATAATACTACCGGTGGCTCTTTCCTCACTAGGCTCTGTACTTCAGGCTTTACTCACAAAAGAGGCAACTTTTAAAGGGATACTTCACAAAAATTTTTAATTAGCCCATGATTTACTCACCCTCAAGCCATCCTAGGTGTATATAACTTTCTTCTTGCAGACAAATCCAATCTGAGTTATATTAAAATAATGTCCTGGCTCTTTCAAGCTTTATAATGGCAGCGAACAGTCCAAAAGACGTCCAATAAAGTGCATCCATCCATAAAGGTGCCTCACACGGCTCCGGGAGGTGAATAAAGGCCTCCTGTAGCGAATCGATGCACCGCACGCGGCAGTGAGAAGTGACGAACGTGGAAGCAGAGAGGACAGAACAAAACAAAACACTGGTTACGAATTAGTACAAAACGAGGATTTGTAAAGAAAAGTGGTGGAGGATTTTGATAGAAGCCAAGAGGAGACTGGTTTTCCTTTGCTAAAGTAAGGAAACTTTGCTTCCTTTTCTCCTGTGAACAAACGTTGGTTTTCACAAGACTAGCATATTCTCACCGGCGCATGCGCTATGCCTACATCTTACGTCATCCGCCCGAACAGCTTCCGCGTATGACAGTTAGCACAAGCTACAGAAAATTGGTTATAACGTTTTAAATATGGATTTTTTTTCTTACAAAAACGCATCAATTCGCTACAGGAGACCTTTATTCCCCCCCCCCGAGCCGTGTGAGGCACTTTATATGATGGATGGATGCACTTTATTTGACTTCTTTTGGACTATTGAAAAACAACACCCATTCACTCCCATTATAAAGCTTGGAAGAGCCACAATATTTTTTGATATAACTCTGATTGGATTTGTCTGAAAGAAGGAAGTCATACACACCTAGGATGCCTTGAGGGTGAGTAAATCGTCGGCTAATTTTCATTTTGGGTGAACTATCACTTTAACTTTTGGAACTGATTATGTAATCCAGATTAATGTAATCAGTTACTACCAGTGCTGTGCCAACACAGATGGATATTCAAGCATAAACAAAACTGTGCTTACACTCTTAAATATAAAGGTGCTTCACGATGCCATAGAAGAACCTTTTTGTCTAAATGGTTCCATATAGAACCTTTAACATCTGACCTTTCTGCTTCACAAAAGGTTCTTTGTGGTGAAAGAAGGTTCTTCAGATTATAAAAAGGTAAGAAAGAGATGGTTCTTTAAAGAACCTTTGACTGAATGGTTCTTTGTGGAACCAAAAATGGTTCTTCTATGGCATCGCTTGAAGAACCTTTTGAAGCACCTTTATTTTTAAGAGTGTACCTCCATTAAATCAATAAACCACTGAAATTTTCATGTACAGATAATGATAAAGGACTGGCAAACTGTCTCTTACACTGGAGAATAAACAGTCCTGAGACAAATGGACAACAAACAACAGAAGAACAGAACAAATTCACACACGGGACAAGCGCTGAGTGACTTTTTATTTGTATTTACTGACTTGAGCCAGCATGACTACTTCTACACAGACAAACCTCTAGAAAACAAGACTTCAACTCTGTTAGTTCAAGAGTAAGGGACCAATTAAAACCCAAACATTACTCGCTCTTCTGCTTTTTGTCTTTTTCCAAGGCTTTGGAGTTCTAAGTTTGTTCTTGGTTCTGTGTACAAGTCTCATAGCTGAAAGAATTTTTGTCTAAATGGTTCCATATAGAACCTTTAACATCTGACCTTTCTGCTTCACAAAAGGTTCTTTGTGGTGAAAGAAGGTTCTTCAGATTATAAAAAGGTAAGAAAGAGATGGTTCTTTAAAGAACCTTTGACTGAATGGTTCTTTGTGGAACCAAAAATGGTTCTTCTATGGCATCGCTTGAAGAACCTTTTGAAGCACCTTTATTTTTAAGAGTGTACCTCCATTAAATCAATAAACCACTGAAATTTTCATGTACAGATAATGATAAAGGACTGGCAAACTGTCTCTTACACTGGAGAATAAACAGTCCTGAGACAAATGGACAACAAACAACAGAAGAACAGAACAAATTCACACACGGGACAAGCGCTGAGTGACTTTTTATTTGTATTTACTGACTTGAGCCAGCATGACTACTTCTACACAGACAAACCTCTAGAAAACAAGACTTCAACTCCGTTAGTTCAAGAGTAAGGGACCAATTAAAACCCAAACATTACTCGCTCTTCTGCTTTTTGTCTTTTTCCAAGTCTTTGGAGTTCTAAGTTTGTTTTCGGTTCTGTGTACAAGTCTCATAGCCGAAAGAAACATGCATATGACATAATAATGCACATTATAAAGTTCAGTACCGACAAATTAATACAAACAAACAAATGCTATTTTATATAAAGGTATCAAACTTATAGGTCCTTATAGATCAATACTGGAACACAATAATAAGAGTTTCCAATAATAAGCTTCCACAGCTAGTTGAATATCACAATGCCATCACTTCCAGCAAACAGAAAACCTCAGTTACCACATACCTTCGTTTTGGTTTAATTGCACTTAATTTAGTTCCTCCTCACTTGCTGACTGTATTTATTAATTTTACGCCTCAACAAACAAAATGCGACTTTCGTGGCACCATTTGCTTGTTGATGCAACGTTTTCTGTTTCCTGAAATTGTAATGCTCATATAAAAATGTAAAAAAACAAAACAATTGAACAGAAAGAGGACACAAGCTTTCTCACAATTGTTAACAATACTATCGATATCACATGACCTCAGCTACCTCACCATACAAAGCTAGAATAACACCAGTCTCCGACAACAAAACACCACACAAGTTTCGTGTCTCAAAATTTTTGTTCATATTGAGGCAAACGATAATTCTGGCTTCAAACCATCTGACGAAACATAACGTTTTCTAAAACCCCTGAATTTGCTCTTAGGATCACTGACCTGACGGATTCAGTACAATCGGTTTTATTTCTCTAATCATTGATATCTTCACACCCTTGAAAACAGAATGAATGTCTTCTGTACTTATTGCTGCTGCTAAGTTTAGAACAAGTCATCTGCTGCTCTTCCTTAAGGAATGAGAAAAATTAAATACAAAAACTAAACGCTAAGCTAGGATTCTCTCTTCAAAGAACAAAAAGGCACTAATGGTCAGAATGAAGATCATAAACGGAAAAATGAACCAAACTGAGGGTAAGGTAAAGCAGGGCAGACCCTCGTCTCAGCGCTTCTGATCCTTTTAACACCAACCCAAACGATGTACCGACACTTGGCACGATAGTAGAGAGAATTACAGCATTCCAATTTGGAATTAATTCATTTCCTCTTGTACAGAATGCAGAAGGTCAGTGACCCACGAAGGTGCTTGAAACGAACGAAAGAAAAATTGCAAACACTTACAATAAGTGAACTGAACAATCTTAATTCATCCAGGTTAATGGTAATACATGAATATACTCTTGTTCATTGTTAATTCATAATACGTTAACCTAATGTTAATTTATACAACGTTAAAAACGTATTCCTATATAAAGAAATTATTCTAGATTAATAAATGGCTGCATTGTTATTGTTATCTGAACCTTATTGTGAAGTGTTACGAAAAAATCAATTTTGTAGTGTTTTTATTGATTTGCTGGTTGTTTAACCAAAGCCTTGTGATTAGATTAAGCCACTTTTTTAAATTATTTGTTCACTTTGAAATATTCCTATATAGACGAAATAATAATAATGAATAGACAAAAGCCCAGCATTAAAATGTGAATGTGAGAAACAACATTTCATTAAAACACATGAATAATCTTATGGATTCACTTCATAAAGATGTCAGAACTGGAGTAGATATGGATTATGTGACGTTGAGCTCTGCTTACAGAGGACGTACATAATGAAATCAAATACTATTAAAATATTAGTGTAAAATACGTGAACAGACTCATAAACCAGAACGCCTCAAACTATAGACCGATATAATAAAAAGTGATATAACCCCACATTAAAAGAGAAAAGGTTACAGAATCTCAAAACACAGATGAATGTCTCGAGAAAAAGAACATTAGCCCATTTTCTTTTTTGTAGTTGATTTTTAAGAGTTTAAGTTTTCAGGACATTGTGACATCTGGCTTCCCATGTGTGTCAAAAGAACCCCCAAATGTTCTTCTGTGAATGTAAATGTACTATATCCTGCTCATTCGCCGAGTGTACAATGCATAACAACGATAAAAGGTTTGAGTTTCCAATGGTTTCCAAAAATAAAGGCAGCCATCCAGTGTCTCTCATACGTTCGAGACCGTTTACTGGTTTGGGAGCACTGGGTTTGTGGGAAGTGGTGGAATGTCGAGTTCCAGCTCAGGCTGAACGTTACTGCAAATCGGGACAAAGAAATAAAAGCCATTAGCATTACGGTTAGCGTTACACAGCGGCTGCATCGGCTCAAGCGGCGGGTTAGTCAGCAGAAGCCAAACACAGCCCATGTTACAGGTTTTATTAGTGAGTGTGGAAGAGAAGTACAGGATGCAGGAAGCCAGAGGTTCTCACAAGAACTAAAAACCTCAACCGGTGATCCCACAAAAAGTAGTGAATGTTAATGAGTTGTACAAAGTTTTTGAACAGTCAATGGCGAAACATTTCACTAACACACCTCTTGGCGAAACACAGACCAACTGTCCACCTGACAGCTCATTTCTTATTGGTAATAATTTCATTGCTGATCAAACTGATTTAATGACTTATGCATTAGGGGAAAAAATGGATTGAAGAGAGACATGTCAACCACATGAGACATTCCTCTTTTTTCTGTGAAAGGTCAATTCAATTAAAAAAATGAAGGTCAATAATCTGATGAGTGGGCAGAGCCAGAGGCATCCCGTCCCATTCCAGGAGCATGAGTAACAACCAGGAATCCAGACCACTAGATCATATGGGAACAGTCCTTGCTAGAGCAACTGTACAACTAGAGAATGTACAAGTTACAGAAAGTGAAAGATGCATTTAATCTTTATAATGTTTGTTTTAACACTGCTATCTTTTGGAGTTCCTGAAATGTGAGTTGTGCTGCACTTTTCCTTTATAAATGCAGTGATTCGAGAAGACATTCATTTAACCCATTTGCAGCAATTCATGTATTAATGCATGAATCGACATTAGCTTGCAAGTAGATTATGAACTTTTGTTTCAGTTTGTCTAAAAACCCTAGTTAGCATCCACTGCTTCAGTTGTGTCAATCTTTCACGTGATGCAAACACAAAAGAGTGAATGCAATCTATATGGAGATGAGAGTTTCATATCATATACAGATTACTAATGCAGAGGTCGAGAGTAACTAGGAATTAGGCATTAACCCTATTTGTCTCTGATTCAGGATAAATGTTTTAAGCAAGTCAGAGAATGAAAGCCTGAAACTTTGAATCGTTTGTTTGACAAAAAGAGACATTGGCTTGTCTTCTTGTGTTGAAATGAGGCGGCCACGCCATTTAAAAGTACAGAAATGACAGATAAGGCCTCTCTAATGTTTCATCTGCAATGGAAATACACAAAAAAGCTTGTGAAAGTTGACAGCACTGAGCATGTGGCAAGCCCTTCACCATGACTTCACCGTGTGAAGCCGTGTGTGCTCAAGTAAACGTAATCAAGTCTAAGACATATTAAAGCTCTCAGATCAGCAGCCAGACATCTAATGAAAAAGCAAGTCTTTGTGGCGCATACTGATTTATGAAGACGCGTCGTTCCCGCCTGCCTCACGTGTGACATCACTAAAACACACACACACACTCTCCAACCCGTCGATTTTCATTTTTGATGTTATTTTTGATTTCTCACAATAATGGCACAATCCGAAGGGTTTTCCTGCACGTCAACGAGGCAGGGAGGAGGTTTGCATATTTTGTTTGCTCGGGCATGTGAACACGAGTTCCCTGATTGGACGGGCTGCTGATTTCAGAGGCAGGAGAGAGATGGACAGAGGACAAGGGCGAATGGCTATTGACTTGTGACCACAATTCAACAATCCTATGGCTAGCTCTCTCTAACACGTCTAATCTAAAAGCACGCACAGCCACTGCCTTGAGCTGTAAGATTGTGCAATTCGGTTTAATGCCGCTAGCAGAAACACACCAATAAGACTAAACGTTATATCCGTCTGCCCTTAGCTAGCACTACAACATGCACCTGGCTACGAGGACGCTAGCAGGCATGACCATATTTAGCGGACACATCATATAGGTTAGCACACAGCAAGCAAGAGAGCGCGCGAGTGGAGCTTTGTACAACGGCTGACGAGGCTCACGCCGCTTCAGTCGCAGTAGATCTTGTACTTCTCGCTGCAGAACACCACCGGCGTTCCCAGGAGGCCGTTGGGCTCGCCTCGACCCCCGCAGGTGGCAGCGGTGGCAGGGTGACTCACGTGGGACTGGGTGGGTTTACCGCGCGAGGAGGTGGTCTTGGAGCGGCCATTGGCTCCGCCGCGGCGGGTCTGCTCGTGGTCGAACTCCAGGTCCTCCAGCCGCTGGGTGAGCGCCAGCTTCTGCTGAATGGCCATACGGAGAAGAGAGTTCAGCGTCTTCTTCTCATCCTCCGCAGCAGCCAGCTGCCTCTGCATCTCATCCAACTGAGTCACGTACTCGTCACAGCTGAAAGACAGAGAGGTGGTTGGGATTAGGCCTGTCAAAATGGCTGAAAAACTAAATTCGAATTTTGTACTTAAATATGATCAAAATTCGAATTATATTCAAATTTAAAATGCATAATTTCAGTTAGGGTGAAGAATAGCTTTTGGCTTTTCTGCTAAGGCCACAAGAGGGCGCATGGAGCAAAATATTACTAATGCACGTTTATTCAAAGCATAAGAAAACATGACTATCTGTGGGGGAAAAAGTGCATCACATTTAAAATAATGTTTATAAACCAATTATAATTAAGTTGCTTAAACAACTATAAACAAAACAGCATCATTTATGTATTCATAGTTTAATACAAAGGGCCGAAAGCCAAACACAGAGTAAATTTTTCATTTAAAAACACGAGTTGCAGTGGGATGGGGAAAAACCTACCATAAAGTCTCGAGATATGTTTTTTTAAAGTTGAACTTGCATTAATATTACATGGCTTTCTAAACATGCGGCTCTTTTTTGCTCTCACGAGTGCAACGGTGATAGATGTCCCTCTAGATGTCCCTCTCGCGAAATATGCATTCTGTGTAAACGGCTTGGTTTCAGTTTTGATGTAAACAAGATCTTCTCCGCATTGATGTTCTCTTTTCCCGCAATATTTTTAATGAACAAAGCAGCAGCGCCGCATCTAGTGGCTTCAGCTGGATAGGCTAACAAAAACATTATAATGCAACGACACTTACATCGTCATCGCATCTCGTGCACCACTGATAAGGCTGCCTCCTTAACGCACACCTAAAATTTGAATGCAACATTGAATTGTCAGATAGAACCTTATAATTCCAAGGGGACGATTTGTATAACCAGAGTCTACCTACAGATGCCATGGTCAAACTATGTTTAGTGTAGCAAAACCATGGTTAATTTGGTCAAATGGTCAAAAGAGATGGATTAAAACAGCAAGTGTAATGTAATGTGTCTCCCCCTCATCTATCTGTGATCTGGCTGACCAAAACGCATTTTAATATCAGGTTTCAACAGGACTTATAAAAGGGCACTGGCTTTTGAAATTTTGATGAAATTGTCTGCTAAGTGTTAGAAAGCCAAGACTCAATCTTCCTCAACCCTCTAAGTACAAAGATATATGCACCTGATCAAATTGAGCTTTTCATACATGAGATTTATAAAGCAGATGGTTCTGACACTGAAATAGGAAATACAACCACTGGAAAGAAAAATGTGCTCATTAGGCCATTTTTTGGGGGATCTTTAAATAAAATAAGGCTTTGTCTCACTTGTGTCATTTAAACAGATCTTAATGTTAATAAAGGGTTGAATGGTCAGGAGATTAAACCATTGACACATGATGGAACAGACAGAACGATTACAGAGCCACACCTTCCCTAAACTGCACTTACATCTCTACACCCTAAAGCACAGTGCGTGTCAGTGCACGCTAAACACCACCCAATACACCATAATCACCACAAAACACGCAACTACACCCTACAGTCATCATAAAGCATAAATCCTGAGATTTTCTCAAGGGTGTGCTTCATCAGTCCTTCTCAGAGGACCAGGCGTGAGAATCTGAAAGGTCAAATATAAAATAATACTTTCTGAAAAGTTCTGGCTCTAAATTCAATTAAACTGAATTATAATGTGAACCATCTAGTTTTGTCACATCATGAGAGTAAACTGTGTAAGATTAATGAACCATGTTATTTGGTGAAAGGATAGTTTTAACTAATAGTAATAGTAATAGGTTTTTCATTAATCATTATTGAAAAAAGCAGAGCCTCTCATGCCAGGTTACTTGATTGTTACCCATCACTGGTCGATCTGCTTGTTTGTGTAGCATTTCTCAGTTTCTCACAGGCATGAACTTTGAACAAGCCTCAGTCTGGCAAACTACCGCGAGCCCACTAAAGTGTGTGCGTCTAAGACATAAAGACACAGCGCCTCACAACAGAAATCAGTGCAGCTTCATTAGAGAACTATCGCCTCTAAACGCAGGGGTCAGGATTTTCCCGGGAAAGAGGCCGGGGGTCACGCCAGAACCCATCTGCGGCTGCACGAGTGCGTGTGGATTGTTATTGTGACATACGTCTTGACACACATTCACCTCAGCTGCTTTTCAGCAACGCAGGAATGAACATCATCTCAGAGAAGATAGAGAAACAAAACAAAGAGACGAGTGTGAAAGAGAAGAAACAGACAAACCATATAAACAGACAGAGAAGGTGAAAATGTTTAGGAATCACACTCAATAAGAACAGCATATCTATATATACACGTACATTTACTTCGCTCTTGTGATTTTGGGGTGCAATATGACTGAATAGTTTGAGCTGTGATTTTAGAGATGTTCGAGACTGTGGGAAAGAGAATCCAGCCCCACGTCTGACAATCTGCCCTTATTAGCATATTAATACCCCACGGATCAGGCCAATACAAAACCTGGAGCCCCAGAGCAGCTGAGGGCCTATGGAAGGGGCCGCAGAACACAGCTGCTGATGAGAACGCTTCCCACTGAAACGAGTGAAAGAACGGTTTCATCAGTTTTGCTATTCCTCCCTCCCTGATGCACGTTAAGCACAGAGAAGTCATTGACGGTGTTCACGTGTCAGGAGGATCTGATTGGGCACCATATGCCGTCACGGCTTACAGTCTGTTCGGAAAGACTTAACGGCAGTTTTACTCTGACCCATACCTGCACCTAAGACACTGATCCCAATCACTGGGAGTCTGTTCTCACAAGACATAACTTATCTTAATCTGGTCAAAAACTGCCGACTTCGACAGGAAGAGGCCATCTGACCTACATGGAAGAAGGCCAGCCACAGTTTGATTTTCTCACTTACTTGCTACAAACCGTCTACACACAGATCGTGTGAGACTATGTGATCCCCGGAAGAAAGCTTTGTATATTTTAAAGATACATTTATCAGGTGCACATTTTCTGATCAAGGGCAACATTTTCAGTGACTAAATTGAACAGAATAAAAAAACAAAAAAAAAGATTTTTGCATTGACTTATACCTGGACTTTAAAGTGGACTCAAACTGCTTTATAGTTGTGAATTACATTCACACTAATGTTTTTAGGAAGCCAAACGATCTGAATAATAATAATTATATCTCTAAGAGAGAAATACAAAAAAATGAATATTTCACAGTAAGTATATTAATCATTTTACTTCGCACTAAACTTGTAAGACATGTCTAAGATCTACAAACTGTTAAAAGCCTGGATACTACAGGCAAACACTGGTTTTCACAAGGGCAAATACAAAGCAGAAATAAGGGCTGTAGAGCTTAGATTTGTGTGAATCGAGGAGCAAGCTTAGTTTTTGTTTTCTTCGGTGTACAATCTGCACTAATACTCTCTGAATGTAAGAGAGGAGAGATGAGGTTCATGTCAGTTTATATCTGTGCCCCAGCTCAGTGCTTTACTGTTAAAAGACAAAATATGTAATGTTATTGGTAACTGCACTTAATAGTGAAATACAAGGTTATTAGTTTCTGTCTTTATATTTTTCATCTTATAGGCACCAATCAAACCAGGTCCAGGTGCCCCATCTATCAAACTGATAGATGAGAACAGAGAAGGAAATACAGGAGTGTCATAAGGCCAAATAAACTGTTGCTAATGTGTGTTTTCATAGATCTGTAGGAGCTCATACCGCGTGGCAAACATGGCCCTGAGTGAGGAGAAAGTGGCTGCGTCCTCTTTTAGGGCTTTGAGCTCGTTGCGAAGCTTCATCATGGTTTCAGTCACCATGGCCTTTTCGTTCTCATATTTGCTCTTCAGGTTGGCCAGCGCCACCTCAGCGGTCTGAAAAACAGCAACAAACACACGGGCAATTAGCAGCTTGTTAATGTTAATGTCTTAATATCTTCATGCCTTATGGTCGAAAGTGTTGGGGGTAACGCTTTATAAGTATAATCAGATCACATTTAAATAACTAGAAAAGTAACACATTACTTTTAAATTTACAAAGAAATATCTGAGTTACTTTATCAAATAAGCAAGTTACTTTTACGTATTGCTATATATTGACTGACGCCTCTCCTGTCCCCATGCTGAGAGAGATCGGGAGTGAGGTGCAGACGCACTTCCTTCAGACGGAGGCTTATTCATTTCACTTCTGGTGTGAAACGGCCTTTACAGTTACCAAAAATATAACTTTTGGGTTATTTTTTGTTATTAAAAGACAAATAAGCAAGCCCAGCCCAAATGACAAACAGTAACGCAAAAGAAACGTAATGCATTACTTTCCATAAAAAACAAAATGCACCATCAGTGTAGCGATGAGGGAGAAACGCTGACCTGTTTGTTGGCCTTCAGGACGGTCCTCAGCGTGGCTATCTGCTCCCTCTTGGTGCTGAGGAGCGATTTGAGTTTGAGGATCTCCTCCACGCTGGCCTCCTGGTCTCGGTCTGCCCCGAGACCCAGCTCCAGGGAAGCCATGCGCTGGCGCGAGAGCTCGGTGGTGCGGTCCACCGCTAGCTGCAGGTGTCTGATCTGGTCACGGATAATAGCCACCAGGTTATAGATGTTCATGGGCTCTTTGCGGGGATCAGGCACCGGGGACGGGACGGAGGAGACCGGAGACGAAGCTCCGTCGCTGGGGAAGAGGCCGCGGGTCAGCAGGATGGGAGAGCGGCGTCCGCGACCGTCAGGGCTGCCCCAGCCTGTGGTCTGTGTGCCATTAACTCCAGCCTTACCTTCGCGGTAGTAGTCGAGCATGATGCGGTTCGGCGTTTCGTTGTTGCACATGCATACGTGATGGTAGAGGTTGGCTAACTCCTCGCTGAAGGTGGCAAGCTCGTCTTGTGCGATGTTAAGGCTGCCCTGGGATTCACCTGCCACTTCGCTGGCTTGACGGAGCTCTTTCTCCAGCCGCGCCAGCTGCTCACGGTCGGCTCTGCTGCTGCGCTCCAGAGAAGAGGCCTGTGTGCTTAAAGATGCAACCTGGCTCTCCAGCTGCGCCCGCTCCTCCTTATACTGAGACTGACAGGCTGAATGTTCTGCCTTTAACGTTTTGAGCTCCTCCTTCAGTTGACTCGCCTCAGACACAGCAACCTGTGGCATCAAAGAATCAGCATGCAACATCACTGTTGAACTGCTTCACTGTCTAAAAAGGCAGGACCTTTTAAGGCAGCATCCTAAAAATGACTGATTTGAAATGCATTTCTAGATGGCCATTATCTTCATATTCTTCACAGGAGAATCAACTCCCACTTGCAAATGATTCAAATAGAGTGTGATGTTAACAGGAAACATCAACAAAGCCAATATTCACTGGTCTGAAGGAATTACATTCATTGAAATAGATATGCAAGCCCCCTTTTTTTTCCGAAAAGAAAAAAAAAAAATGGAAGAAAGAAAGAAACATGAAATTTCATTTCCATGTGGAATTTAATCACAGCACTGGCGCATAAAGTGAGATTAATTCTATAAAGTGCATTTGTATTATTTAACGGATTATTATGAAATAAAGTTCAGTGTTTGCATTTCCCTGGACATTTGATTCATTTTGAGGAATACAGAATCTATGTTTTGTGATTTGAGAAAATCTGCTCGTCTGGTGTCTTATACAAATGTCAATAATGCAGAACAGAGACAAAAGAATATTGATAGAGATAAACTATGTATAAAATACACATTTTATATAATGTGAATGTTTGTGGAATACTTCAGGCCAACAACTCTCCAATCATGGTTGTCTGTAGTTCAAAGGGGGCTTTTCTTTCAGCCTTGTGCTCAAAATAAGAACAAAACACATTGTACACAAAACAGTTCATTTTTAATTGGATACTTTAGGCATTGAATGAAAATATATTCAAAATATATGACTGGTTCACCATCTAAGATTTAGATTTTTTTCTTCACATCTTCTGCCACAGATGAAAACACCACATAAAAATATGAAAAAAAAATATATTTCTATACCTTGTACTTGCACTCCAGGATCTCGGGGCCGTTGATGTCCACCTCATAGTATTCACTGTCCTCGTGGCTGTCGCGATCCTTCTCGTTTTCCAGAGCGGACTGGCGCTCTTTGCTGGCCTGGAGTTTGCGGACAGCGTTGAGGTTCTCGGTGAGACCGCTGACCTTCTCGTGCTGCTCAGATAGCGCTCTGCGAGCCTGCTCCAGCTGCTTCTGAGACTCCTGCAGGGTCGACAGTAGCGTCCCCTTCTCCCGCTCCACCTAAATAACAGACAAACACACACGCGACGTGTATCTTTTCAATCTGTTTGATCCCGCAATGTCATTCTTCTTCACTCAGCCGAGTCTAATGCCATCCACTCTGATTTCATATAGGTTGCATTGTTGCAAATGTATACGCCAAAAGCCCGACTTTGCACACCAGGGGAAAATTATTTCAGTGAGTTTTGAGTTCTTGCATTAGGTATTGCAGGACACATGAATGGTTTATTCTACAGGTTTTGTGAAAGTAGTACATTTAAGAATTTCTAAAGACCTTTTAAGACCAAGAAAAGAACATTTAAGGACTCATTTAAAGATCTCCATTACCCTTTAATTACTTGTGTAAAAAAGACCTGCAGAAACGGGCTGAAAATCTGCAGTATACTTCATTTAAAAGTCAGTAAAAGCAGAACCTCCTTCAAAAGCACATTTTCTCTACACATGAATTACAGGACTTGCTGAAACAAGCAGTGGTGTGTGATCTGCTTTAACCTGTACTGACACACCTCAAAAATGTGGCTGTTGAGATGGGAAAAACCTGTCTATATCACCGACATGAAGTTTGGGCTCGGTACTGTGGTTTGCAGTTAACGATTTAATTGTCTGTCTTGTTCATGCCAGTTACAGTGCGAGTGGAATACAAAAACCCAACGGTCGTGCACTGGGTTGACCTTTTTTCTTCTTTGTGTTTGAGACCACATTAAAAACCTTGGGATTCAACACAGAATGTTATGATGTAAAAAGAAACAGCGAATGTTCACTTTTCAACTTCTGTGATTTCGAAGCTGAAATAAGCTAATTTGTGACATTAATGATGTGAAACTTTTTGCACAAAATGTCTGATTTCACATTCTCAAAGCACGGGCCTTTCATATGACATTAAAGTAAATTCTAGGGCTTCCCTCGACTAAAGATTTGTCTGGTCGACTAGTAGTCGTTCATTTTAAGCATTAGTCGACTAATCGCACGTTTATAAATAAGCCATTTAAATCATACTAATGAGCCTTTAATTGCCTACAGAGCCTAATAAGCGCTCAAGCACATGCAAAAAGCTTGCAACAGCACACCGGCAGAAGTAATGATGATGAATGTGTCAGAGAAAAACTGCATTAACGTCATCACCGATAGCCTCGTGGGCAGCGCGTCGACATGTAGCGCCATTGCGTTTCGGGCGTCCCGTGTTCGAGTCCCGGCTCACGGACCTTTCCCGATCCCATCCCCCCTCTCTCTCCCACTTAGCTTCCTGTCTCACTACTATCCTGTCAATAAAAAAAAGGCAAAAACGCCAAAAATAAATCTTTAAAAAAAAAAAAAAACTGCATTAACATTTTAATAATCTATTGATAAACTAGTGTTTTCCGTGTTTTTTTCGGTGACACTGATGCATGCAATGCATACCTGCATGCAAGTTTCCTATGGATTACATAATCTGAGAATATTTGTTTTTCAGATTTTAACTGTTTCACTTGAAAATAGACATTTCACTCTGTATAGATATAATTTTCAAGTCTGTAAGGCAAGTATACACAGAGTTTCGTGCTCAAGTTCACAGAGACCGAGACGGCAGAAAGCGCATCCTGTTTGCTTTCATTAATTTACAATGTTTTGTTGTTATAGTGAGTGCACACAAATAAGCGTAGAGGCTTTACAGATTCGAAAGATGTGTTGCTCTTATCTGAATGACCAAAAATTGAGTATTTTAAGAGCACCGGCGCCTCCATCTGTCATGCTGTAAGCGCGCATTAACATTAGATTGAGCGGCCATGTAAAGTTGCTACTACTTGCATATTTCAGATGATAAGCCATATTTGAGGTCGATGAATGATAGGCGAGCGTTTGGATGTACTGTATTACCACAAAATCCAGCCGTTAACAATCTGTCCGTGACCTCACCACTTTTTTTCTGCGACTAAGCAACTAATAAAAAAAATTTTTGTCGACCAAGCCTCTTCTCGTTGACTAAAGGTTAGTCGACTATTAGGGGGCAGCCCTAGTAAATTCATTCTCAAATGGAGATAGAATTTTTTTAAGGGGTTTCATGTTACTGAAGAAAATCGCTTGTAATAAAAAATGTATGCAAAAATTGAAGTGGTCACTACTGGTCACAGAGGTTTGGGTGTTTTGTTCAATTGAGATGTTCGTATGGAAAATCACATCATCTCAGCTGGTTTATTGTGTCTGGAATAATTGCTTGATTGATCAATAGCAGTGTTCAAAGGTCACGAGGGCTACGTCTGATTACCATAATTGCCAGAAGGTGCTGCTGGCTGCAACAACACTCTCATATTGCTCCTATTATATTAGAATCATATTGTTCGCCCATATTGCAGCGAACATCTCTGCTGGACACTGCAGTATGCATGGAGACGCCTCGTTAGAGGTCAGTTTTTCTAACTTGACTTCCTGACAGATGGCTGAACTGACAGCTCATTGTGTCAGATGAGGCGGGCGCTCAATGCAACTGCCACTAATAGGATTTAAGCAGCCCAGCTGTCAGTCAATCAAACACAGAACTACACACTATGCATCGCACTGACTTGGTATATTATAAACGTGCCTCCACAGAATGCCACATTTCTGCCTTTGGGTTGGTCTTATTTTTTTGGCAGATATCGCAGCCTAACTCGGCTGAAATGACGGTGCCTGACTGAACACAGTGAATACGGTAAACCGATCAAAACAGCTTATCTCACCTGCAGCAGCTGTTGTTTGAGCTTCTGGATCTCTGAGATGTTGAGCTCATTCAGCAGATTGTCCACGAGGCTGGAGGAAGGGTGAAACCGCTCTCCTTTTTTGGGCGTGGAAACACGGTTGTCGTTGTTGTCGATCTTGTCAAAGCCATTCTCGTAGATATGGAGGGGTTCGTCGTTGTTGGGCTCGATTGAGGTGTCGTCGCTGAACTTCAGCCCATCGAGGGAGATGCTCAAAGGACTGTGGTACATCGAGTCTCCGATGGTCATGTACTGCGACAATTCCTTTCTTAAGGCAGCCTGGATTAATGGAGCCCAACAAATATGATTAAATCAGACCTCAGGGTGGACTGGCAGACGCCTACAGCAGGCTTTTTCTGATACAAACCCTTTCAGAAGAAACTGCTAAACTCTCTGCCATAGTACTCGGGGTGCCATGGCCTTGATATTTGTTTTCTAGGGTGTTCTGAGTAGGTTTTAGTGTGTTACTAAGCAACTACGGAGGAGTTCTTGGTGGTTTCAACCACCCTCAAGTCAAGTCCTTCAATGTAAATCTATAGTTTTTTCTTGTGTTAACCAAAAACGTCCAATAACAGAAAAGTAAATGGCACGCATAAGTTGCTCGTAGATGGAAATGCGCAACATTTGCATTCAAATGATTAGAAATGTGCCTACAAATGCAAAACATTTAGATAGTGAGATCCCAAGGGATTTGTTTTCTGATTCCACTTAATGATTCCAGTTCCTTTGAGACTGCATTCATGAAAGCACCCCACCCCCACAATAATACCTATACTACAATCATTTCACATCGTCAAGTCCATTTTATTTATATAGCGGTTTACACAGTGTACATTGACAGTTATAGGAGTTTAGTACAAAATGTATGTTTAGTATTGTTTAAAAAACTAAGTATAGTATGTATATAATATTAAAGGGGTCATATGATGCGATTTCAAGTTTTCCTTTCTCTTTGGAGTGTTACAAGCTGATTGTGCATAGATAAGATCCCTGAAGTTGCAAAGACTAAAGTCTCAAAACCAAAGAGATATTCTTTATCAAAGTTAAGACTCTGCCACGCCCCCTAAAACGGCTCGTTCTAACACGCCCCCACATTTCTACCTCACTATGTGGAAATATTAGCATAATCCTGGCCAAATGTTCACGCAAAGAAAGAAGGCGTGGTTTCAGTAACCGCAGTTAGTGTTGAAGCAGCCATGTCAGGGAGACACTGTGTTTTTAGGCAAAAGCACTTTATTTGGCCTTCCGAAAGTAGATGCATTTAGGAATCTTTAAGATTACTTACAACAGAACAGCAATGCATTTTATGGACGACCGTTTCATGAACCTAGGAGAGGAGGTAATTCTGACTTTGCTATGACAATCTGGGCTTCTGAATCAGCTACTGTTTTGTTATTAGTTTAAGTATTTGCTATTGACTGTTCAAATGCGGAGTTTTGCGCATCGTGTGTGTGTGCGCGCGCGTGCACTATTGGACAAGAACAAAACTGAACTGAACTGAATAATGAGACTATTGCTTTCAGAATAGCTGCTGATTGCTGAATTGAACTTGTTTTAAAAATGTATGAACTTTACAGTTATTGAACTGAACTGGATCAACACTGAACTGACTTGAGCTAAATAATGACACTATAGTCTTTTTAGAGCTGCTTTACAGCATTATTTTGATTTGCCTCGTATTTGAGGCAAAATATAAAGTTTGCATCATTAATTGTTAACTTTCCCGTTTATTAGTGAAGCTTCTTTGAAACAATCTCTATTGTATAAAGAGCTATATAAATAAAGGTGACTTGACTAGTGATGCAGCAAAATTAAGTTTTTTACCAAAACATAAACATTTAAGCTGCACACAAGGCAATAACTTTTTAATGATATAACTAGGTTTCTACAGATTTAATCAAACATATTAAATAATGAAGACAACAGGTTAACCGCAAATATAATGAATGTGTAATATACTGCATACATTTTGAAAAAATATCCTATCTAGACAATTTTTTTCCTAGTTGATTAATGAGTTTATAGTCATTGAACCGCTTTCCTGAGGTAAAAGTAACAATATGTGACAAACTATTTATAACTCCCTCCAACACTGACAAGTCTCACCAGCCTATGAATACTTTTGACTGAATCTGTAAAAAATACCAGCTCATGAGGCTCAGTCACCTGTCAGTTAGACTACACTGGCAGGCTCTATGTTTGTTGGTGAAAAGACAATGTAAGAAAGACTACATTTCGTCCTCCAGTATTCAATCGTTTCCAGTATTTATTTATTTTAATGGAACTAGTTCTCGATTTCCAGCTTAACCTTAATATAATATCTAGCTGTAAATAATAATAATAATAACATAAAAAAGAAACAAAATCATCTCTTGCCTTCTGCTCCCTCTCAGTCTTGATGGTTTCCAGCGCCTCCCCGAGCTGCCTCTCTGCGATCTCCTTCAGACGGATGGCGTCTTCCAACTGGCTGTTCAGAAACTGGGTATCTTCCTCCAGACGACGAATTTCATGTTTCAGACCCTCAAACTCAACCTACAAGATATCTCACACACACACACACACACACACACACACACACACACACACACACGCTAACTGTGACTAATGCCACATTTCCACTGTCTCTAGCAGAAACTCCACTGATGGAACTGATATTTAACACGGATGGCTGATGCAGCTGAATGTCACCTGGCTCTGTTTTAAGACAGAAACATGCTTCTGCAGGGTGATGTTCTCCTCCTCGAGTTCGCTGTAGTCCTGCAGCAGACGAGCCTCTCTGAACTTGAACTCCTTGATGTCGTCGCGCAGGCGAGATCTCTGCAGCTCCACTATCTGACTGCTCTGTAAGACAGCAGAAGCAGCTGCTCAGAAATACAGTACAGCAGTATTGTGAAATATTATACAAATTTAAAACAGCTGTTTTCTGTGTGAATATATTGTAAAATGTCATTTATTTCTGTGATGCGCAGCTGTATTTTCAGCATCATTACTGCAGTCTTCAGTGTCACATGATCTTCAGAAATCATTCTAATATGCTGATTTGCTGCTCAAGAAACATTTCTGATTATTATCAATGTTGGAAACAGTTGTGCTGCACAATATTTTGTGGAAACTGTGATACATTTGTTTTCAGGATTCTTTGGTGAATAGAAAGAACAGCATATATGTGACTCTGGAGCACAAAAGCAGTCTTAAGTCGCTGGGGTATATTCGTAGCAATAGCCAACAATACATTGTATGGGTCAAAATTATCGATTTTTCTTTTATGCCAAAAATCATTAGGATATTCAGTAAAGATAATGTTCCATGAAGATATTTTGTACATTTCCTACCGTAAATATATCACCATGAATGGTTGTATGTCTCGCTCTAAATCAACCACACTTTTATCCTTTGACCTGCTTGAATCTGTTTATCAGTCCATCTGTACGCCTCCGTCTCTATCTCTCCGTCTTTGCCCCATCTGCTGAGCCACACGCAAAAACTCATTTCACTTCATTAATCCCTTCCAGAGGACTGTGCCATTAAACACAGTCTCTTTCTTTTCCCAAATCCTCACTCCATCTGTCGGTTTATATTCTTAATTTCCTTTTAATCCTATATTTGCATCCTTGTTGGTGAATTAGACATTACTGGTCACTAGGGATGTAACGATTCACGATTGAAAATCGATACAAATATAACGATTCACTCAACTCACGATTCGATTCACGGTTTTGATTTCACGGTTCAATTTTCTCACGATTTATTTTAACAAAACTAGACTGAAGATATTATACAGTAAATGAAAAGGTGTTGTTTTATTAAGCTATTGCTGCACGTTTCTTTGTGTTACACAAGTTACACAAATAAAAGAAATCTCTTAATATGAACAAACTAAGCCATTTCAGGCCACACAAATGTTCTGTTCTGGCTTTGTTTGAAACAATTTTCATTTGCAAAACAGGGAAAAAAACAGACAATATTGTGTCTAAAATGTAACTCACTCAATATTAACTTCTTGTTTTTTGAAACTATTGCATAAAGTAATATTACATTTGTGACTGCGCTGACAAACTAACATTCAGGAAAACGGCACTCTTGCTTTTTGTTATTACATAACTACATCATGGCTTTCAAATATAAAAAAAAAAACACACTTCAATTATCAGAGCATTCTAACTGTACTCTATCACACAGTGAATGCTTTTGGACTCTCAAGACTGTTTTCTACAAAGTGAGTGACATACTTGATAAAGTGAGCTTACATATCATTAAAACAACAATTATGAAATTATCATAAACTATATCGCACACCCCTCAACTAATACTTGGTTGAAACACCTTTTGCCATCGAGAGTCCATCAACTGAGCACATCTTGATTTGTCCTTTTTTTCACGCTCTTCCTTAAAGAAAGAGCTCCAGACTGATCATATTGCGGGAGATTTCTAAATCTACTACTAAAGCTTCCAATCACTGTAATGCATTCATCAGCATGTGACCGTCCTAATGATCCAGACACAGGCCGTTCAGTCAGACAGACGCTCACACATACACCTTTTCCACCACGGTAGTTTGAGTACTGGTTCGAAGCCAGAGACTAGTTTCAAATCGGTTCTTTGTCTTTCGACACCCAAAGCACCAGCTCCGAACCAGGAAACGTGGTTCGTAAGTAGCACCAAAACATTGCTGGTCTAGAAGTACGAACCGCTTGCGTCAAAAAACTACATTTTTTTTTTTTTAAAACAAGCCCCAAATCAAATAAATAAGTAACACAAATCAAATAAATCTCTTCATATAAACAAACTAAGGCTTTGTCTGTGCTCTTTCCATTTAAAATTAGAGGCAACCACTGCATTTTAATCTTGATCCAAACAAAGATGCTGCATACATGCAACATGAGCACTTTTTAATCTAAATTAGATTGTATAATTTCGAAATTTGAAGCAAAAACAGAATGATTTGACTTCAGTTTTGTGAAATTATGCATAAAAAATATCTGCATGAAACCGAAACAGCAGACGAGCTGAACGAGACGCAGATGCACTCTCTGCCAGCAGGTGGCGCTTAGTGTTTCCTGGTTTCCGCTGTAAACAAAGCAGCGCTGCACTTATGAACTTTAATATGCATTATACAGAGGCAAGATGAAAAGAAAAAATACCATCAAGCCTGTTGTGTTTGGCGCTGCCGTGCTAGCGTTGCTGGGAAAGATGAGACGTATTCAATGACGTAAGACCTGGCTCTGTGGTGGCTCTCTAGCCCGTGGAAAGGCAAACCGGTTCTTAGAAGGCTCGCCAGTCGAAACAACTCCGAACCGGCAATAGCACTGGCTCTGAACTAGCACTCAGTTCATGCTGAAGTGCTCAGACTGACCTCTCGGAGTTCCTGAGTGATGGTGGCAAGCCGTTCGTTCTCTGACTGGACGTTGGTCAGGATGTTACGTCCTTGTCGCAGCTCTGCCTGCAGCTCTTGCATACGCTGCTCGTAATACGCCTCCTTACACGCCGACTCCTGGATCAGCGACTCCTCGCGGCTCTCACCGTCAGCCGCCACCTTCCTGTGGTTGGAGTGGGCCTGTCCGAAGGCCTGTGTAATGGAAGAAGGATACAAAGATTAGAGAAAACAAGCAGTATACCATGCAAACTCTGTATCCAAAAGTGTGCTCACTGCAGCACCAAGTCAATTCACCTTTATTTTCATAGCGCTTTATAAAATACAGACTGTTTCAAAGCAGCTTCACAGTAATAAACAGGACAATAGCACAATTTTTGATGCAAACTTCATCAAATATGAGACAAATCCAAATGTGACAAAACATTCCTTAAATTTAGAACTTAAGTCTGAATGAAATGATCAAGGTTGCTCAGGGTTCCACTTTTAGGATCAGTTTACAACGGGAAAGACTGGAGTCTCAGCCCTTTTAGAGGGTACTTGGAGAAGTGTACATGCGGAACATTTCAGGTTTGAGAACTCTCTCAGACCTTTTATTTTATGAGGGTGTGAAAGTGCCTTTTTTTTTTTTATTCCCTAACTTTTGGGTTGATTGATTTCTGGTAGATAGATAGGAAGCTATGGTCTCTATGGCAGCTTTCTGCTGTAAAAAAAACTGAGTTTGAGATTCTGCTGGTTACAGCTAGAGCTAGAAGAAATCTAGGGGAAAGTTTTGAGCTTTGAGAAATGAAAAAATAAACAAACGATATATATATATATATATATATATATATATATATATAAAGTAATTATGTTTATAACTGACATAAAATAGCTTATGCCTGTCATTGAGGTCTAAAACAGAGATTCTCAAGCAGGGGATCCAGCGCTCAATAAGGGGCCTCAGCAAACTTCCAAGGGGGACCTAATAAGCCATAAAATCATTTCAGATTCCTATCATCATCATCACTGTAGTATTCCTTGTACCTTTCATTTATGCTAATTTAAGTTTTTAAAATGTATGACAGAATGTTTAAATTCTAACACTGTGCCCTAACTAGACGCAAACAAGGCGACATGATAAAAGCATGTTAATCAGAGAAAATTTTGTTTAAAACAACTTTTTTTTTTTTTTTAAACAACAAAAAACAAAACAAAAAAGATGATAAATTCCTGGAGAAGGCAATCGCAGGACTTCACAAAAAACATCTAATCAGTATTAATGATCAACAGTAAAGGCTGGACAATAATTCAATATCAATATGTATCGCGATATAATTTTTTTCAATAACGGTGATATGATTTTTAAACACATTTCCGATATACGTTACCAGTGTTTCCCATACATTGATTTATTTGTGGCGTTTGTTTCAAAATCAAAACGCGTCGCGGGTGTTTTATATAAATGTATCTCTGAAGGGAACCGACTGTCTTCAGAATAGTTTAGATGGCATTTTTATCTGATAAAGTAGCGTTCATGAGCGGAGCTGCTTTGTTTACAGCCGTTACTGGAGAAGGATGTTTTAAATTGATCAAAAGTGATGATAAAGTTATATAAGAAAGATTTCTATTTCAGATAAATGCTGTTCTTCTGAACTTTCTATAACAGTATGTTCTTCAGTATCAACTGTAATGTTCATATATAATATATACTCGTATTTATTATGGGTGTAATGGTTCAGATTGCTCATGGTTCAGTTCAGTACGGTTCGGTTCAGTACGGTTCGGTATGTGCTATGTTCAGGGAAAAAAGGACTATGGTCAAATAAAAATAAAGAAAATAATAACAAATAATCAAACTAAATGCAACAGCACAAATAAAAACAATAGAGCAAAGACACAAATCAAATAAACTGTGTTTTCAGGTGTTTAACAGTAATTTTCAGGCCCAGAAATCTAAAAGTAAACAAAATGTAAAATAACAGAGCATATTTCACTGTATAAATTAAAGATCATTCCTTGTTGAAGTTACAAAAGTTATTCAGTCAAGAGACGTGAGTGATTTCCTTATCTTTTGTTGTTGAACATTAAAAACACAGGCAGCAGGAATAGACTGCTGTTCCTTTAAAGTCGGCATGAAACGGAAGTTGCGATAGCCTTTCTTCCCTTCTGTGACGTACGAGTGAAACGGCTTCTGGAATGTAGGGCGGGATCTCAGCCTTCGCCAGGAGTTTGATTGACAGGCGATCTGACCAACAAGACAGAGCAGGTTACTTTTGGAATGAAACTATAAGTCTCGGCTTTCAAAGTTGTTAATTTTTAAACAAATTCAAACTATACATATGTTTGTGACTCTTTAATGTGACCTATCGCTGTAGAGCCTCAGTTCTAGTGGTTCAAATGTGAATCGATCTCTTCCTGCTAATTATAGCTCGAAATAAACATGAATGAACATATGTCGTCTCAACCGCGGAAGACATCAATACACCATTTTCAAGTTCGACTGTACTGACGTTAATCTATTAACTTTCCTGTCTGGTTTGTTTGTCGGACAAAACGGCGGATTCGGCATTATGATTGGTCAGATCGCCTGTCAATCAAACTCCCGTGTTAAAAGCCTGGTCATTGGACAGTCAGTATAGTCCAACCCCTACATACCAAGAGTACCGCGATACGTATTGTGGGTGGTGTATTGCGGTTTGGTTTGAATATCGTTACACCCCTAATATTTATATTTAATACACTGGAATAACAAATGTCGGGTTGAAAACGGGAAAAAATTGTTGCTACCCATGTAGGTTGTTTCTAATCTATTTCAGTCAGGATGCTGCCATAGAGAACAGCTGGCCGTTTAAACGGCACACAGCAGCACAGCTCAGTATGTTTATTGTTCCTGTGACCATTCTTCTGAGCTGGCCGGAGGAGGAGGAAGTGTTTACTAAGGCTGAGGGAGTTTCCTGTGAGTTCAGGCACCAGCTGAAGCAACTTTGTTTTTAACAATGCTGCATTTAATAAATTACTTTAGGGTACCCCATGTAAGTACAGTATAGTTTGGCGCGGAGGTTTTCCTCTGCTCTGCACATTTAGTATGTTTTCTCTTATCTGACAGACGATGCAGTTCAGGGATCTCTCTCCTAATGAGCTGATGATCTGAATCAGGCGTGTTAAATAAGGGAGACACAAAATGTGCAGAGCAGAGGGTCCCCAGGACCAGGATTGAAAACCAATGGTTTAGCACAGTTATCATGTGCGCTTAAACTGTCAGAAAAACACAGGATTCACATAAACACAGTAGGTTATGTCTTGAGTGGGAGAGGGGGAAAAATGGTATGTTGGATCCGTGCATTAAGTCTTAAGTGAAGCAGCCTAATATATCTGCTGCTGTCCATGCTGTTAATGTGCAAAAAAGAGAAAAATCATTGCTTTTGACTGAATAACTTTTGTAGCTTTAATAAGAATCTAAGTATATTTCATTTATGCAGCGTTATTTTTTTACATTTTATTCAATTTCTTACTTGAAAGCTATTGTTAAATAGACCTACTGTACCTGAAAGAATAAAAATTAAAACTGTTTATTGCATTCATTTATTGTATTTAGCCTAGTGTTGGTATTCTGCATCTTTGATCTTATTTTTAATAACAAAGATAAAATAATGAAACAAAATGAAGTGAAATAAGATTTCTTATATTATCCACCCTTTAGCCTAAATGTCAGTCTGTCTTTATTTCTTTTGTTTTGTTGCCTTGTAGGGCTATATTTTTTAAATTGGGAAATTAACTTGTACTGCTCAGTAATTTCCAAAACAGGCTCAAAAACCAACATGAGAAAGAATCATGATGAGATAGTGAATCATGATCCAGAATTTGTGATGTGATATTTTTACCATATTGCCCAACCCAAGTTCACCCCAGGTTAGGGCTGGGTGGTTTAACGCTATTTACCATGTGATGGTAGACATGTGTCAACTAGTAGAGATTCTGCTACATCATTTATACCGCTGCAGGTGTTTGTGCAGCTCTCAGCGGGCAGAACTTCTTTATGCCATAGCAAAAATTATACAATGAGGAATAGCTGAAGAAAATCCCCCAAAAAGAAAGATGTTGTTATGAAGGGAAATGTTAGACAGAACATAGTGTTTCTATGGAGTTTATGTTGATTATGGCTTCCTAGTAATGTCACTACTTGCCAAATGATAGTATTCAACTAATTTCCAAAGGCGTGTGTACGTCAACTATTTTACAACAGCTTCACTCGGATTTTACTTTGACCGTTTGGAGTTTTTAGGTTTGAACTCGTGTTTAATCTCTTGCTTTTTGTCCACCGAGTTCCAAATAAACACAGAAAATAATCAAATGAGAGGAAGTACATTTGTAAAGTGTTCCAAAACCAAAAACAGGCATTTCCACATGGTTATTTGAAAAATAAACTACTTCATCCTTGAATTTCCAGCAAAAAGAAACATACTGCAGTATATACTGTAACCCTGATAAGATTTTAGTCATCATCTTGGACAAATGGCAGTTAGGAGGGTGTCCAACAGCCGGTACTGAAGTCTGCGCCGGCTAGCTGTTTCTAACCAGCAGAACAAACTCAAACACCTTCCCTTTGGACAGATTTTGGTCAAAATGGCATCACACTATTCATCCTTCAAATTCGCTTGAAGTATTTCAGGCCTTTAGTGACTAACAGCGAGCTGTAAAGCTGATAAAAGTCAAAGGGCTGATATGGATGCACATACAATCTCTAAAGCTGGCTCTGTAGTGTTACCCAGAATATCAACTTGTGCTTGAACAGCTGAACAGCTCCAAAACAAACGGTCTATAAACCGCCCACATTGATGGATAACCTGCTAGCTATGTGGGACACCTGCTCTAGCAACAGGACCAATCCGGAGTTATTCAACACAAGGACTAATTTAGCAGATTTGTTCTCAATTGCACCCTCAAGAAACAAAGACACACTGCTTGAAAGAGCATGAGGTAAACGCTTTTAGCTTCTTCTTCTGCTATAGGGTGGGACAGCTGGCTTGCCAAGCGCAGCACCGCCAGCATCTAAAGCCCCACTAACCTGTTTCCACTGATTTTCATCATGTGCATTCGAAAAACCAAGTTGGAGTGGGTGCTTGTGACCCTGCATGTCAGCGGTTAAACTTTAACAGACCCTTCAAGTCATCGCACTGCTGAGTTATGCTGGCTGTTACTGAATAGGCACCCAAACGTTGACGTCCCAAAAATCACATACAGCCATTATGAGAGTACCCATACGACCCCAGTGGATGGATCGGTGTCTTAGTGTCTTCTGAAACAAACAAACAAACAAACAAAACCTACCTAATACTAATTTATTCAAGTTTTTTAAATGATAAACCATACCTTCTAGGCAACGGTCATATACATGTCCACAAGTGGGTTGTGTTTACGTTTGACATGAACACTGTGATACTGACTGTGATCAATGAACAGACAGAGCTGGTGAACGGAGACAGAAAGAGTAACCTTCAAAAATGTCAAAAAGGACCTAAATGTGAGAGGAAGTTAGTCAAGCTCCAAAAAAATAAAATAAAAATCAGGCAAGTTTTGATAATTGATCGCCGATAACAGGCCTGCAGCCGGTCACAACGACGCTTTTTGTTGCTGATTGACCTCCAGCACGTCCTCATTTCAACAAATTCCTAAAGCATCCCATCTCTCATTGTGTGCCGCCACTGAGCGCCATTCTCAGGCACTAGTGTGCAAACTCAGTTTGATTTATCTGCAGCTCGGCTGGAGGAAACCATCTGCACTCCCCTCATTCCTCTTCGGGCTGCGACTCTCTTGGCCCTTTAGGAGGGGACTGAGACTCCCGCAAAAATTCAAAAGCAGGCCCGTCTCATCCCCCATCACTCACGAGCTGACAGCATACTGTACACTAATGAAACCACTGAGGACCTGTGAGAAATAGCAATGGAGTGACAGAGGAGAACAACTAGGCCTACAGAATAATAAAGATGCTCATGTCACTGCATGAACAAAGTGACATTCACTATAGCAGCTACACAGTAAAACACAGGCAGCACTTTGCACATGACTGGTTACAGACTAACTAAATAATAATGACCCTAAAAATGCATTCGCCTCAGTCATAACCAAGCAAATGTTAAATCACTAGAAAGCTTACGACTAGAGGCCGAATCCACTTCATGGATTTCTGCATCAGAAAACATTGCTATTCTTCCCAACAACCGCCGCACGCACGGAATTGTGGGACATCATAGGCAAGTGACACATTTATGAAGAACGCGACCGGATGAATTCGGTGTTTTCCGCGAACACGATTACAGTACTGCTCCGCGTCCACGCACCTCTCGCAGCTGCTCCAGCTCCCGGCGGACGGTCTCGTGCTCCGCCTCCAGCTCGTCGTACCGCTGCTTCAGCCGCTGCTTCTCGTCCAGCACCGCGAGCCCGTACTCCGCCGCCTGGATCTTCTCCCGCGTGGTCTCCGCCAGCTCCCGGGACAGCCGCTGCACCTCCGCGGACATCTTTAACGGCGGACGCGTTCAGATTCTTCTGTGCGTGTACTGCATGACAGCGCTCTTATCCGCCTTCGCCGGTGTATTCCTGGCCGTGAGGTTTCGTCCGTCCCTCAGGGGTAGAGGAGCTGGTGCTTTACTCCTCCTAATGCAGCGCCATGACTGCGGGACTACCGCCTCCTCTCCGCTCCCCCTCAACAATAACACGGACTGAGAGGAGGAGGCTGTAACTCCGCGAAGGAGCTGCCAGAACGGGGCTTTCCTTGGAATGAGGAGAGGCTTCTTGTGGGAGATGTAGTTTAGAACGACGCCTTTTGTGATCTCACAAATGGGGCAAAAACTCGTATCCCGTGATCCACTGCGGTCAGTGGCGTGGATACCGGAAGCTCGTGTGCACCGGCTCCCTGCGTGTGACGTGGACATCTCTACTGTAGTATTATTGTTATCATTAGCCCTGTGCTACAGACTTGAAAAATAGCTCAAATTATGTGGCTTATTCGGGTAAAGTGAACTGTCATTATAAAACAAAAGACGTTCGTTAGTCAAAAGGCCCTTTTTGGACAACGCCACAGTTCTATTCCCACAGAGACCTGATTCTAACATCAACAATGGCAACCATTGTGTTTATCTTTCCATTTTATTATTCTTAACGTATTTTACATTTGTGTTATGGTTTACTGCACTTATAAAGTGGGTCCCACATCAGACGAGAAGCGCTGCGGCGAATGAACTAAAGACTTTCTCTCCAAGAAAAGTGAATTTAAAACCAGAATATAGTCTCTCTCTCTCTCTCTATATATATACACATACAGGGGTTGGAAAATGAAACTGAAACACCTGGTTTTAGACCACAATAATTGATTAAAATGGTGTGGTAGGGCCTCCTTTTGCGGCCAGTACACAGCATCAGCTCCTCTTGGGAATGACAGATATACGTCCTGCACAGTGGCCAGAGGGATTTTGAGCCATTGCTCTTGCAGAACAGAGGCCAGGTGACTGTGATGCTGGTGGAGGAAAACGTTTCCTGACTCGCTCCTCCTAAACACCCCAGAGTGGCTCAGCGCTATTCAGATCTGGTGACCGTGCAGGCCATGGGAGATGCTCAGCTTCACTCCGTGTTCATCAAGCCACTCTGACACCGGTCTTGCTGTGTACACTGGTGCATTATCGTCCTGATGCACGGCACCACCTTCAGGGTACAATGCTTGGACCACTGGGTGCACATGGTCCTCCAGAATGGTTCGGATGTTTGGCATTGGCACGAGTGACCAAAGGCTTGGCTATAGCATGTATATTGACCCTGTGGGACTTCTTGCTGGAAACAGGAGAGCGGAGTACAGTCCAGTTCAGCACCCGGTCACCCTTTCAGACAGCTTCCTCTCACGTCGACAGTTCCTCCTGTTGGATGTGGTTCGTCCTTCATGGTGGTCTGCTGACATTACCCTGGATACCGTGGCTCTCAATGCACCACAAAGACTTGCCGTCCTGGTCACAGATGCACCAGCGAGACGCGCACCAACAATTTGTCCTCTTTTGAACTCTGACACATCTCCCATTATGTTGTGTGCATTGCCATAGTTTATGTAAAAGTGTGCTATTGCTCTGCTAATTCAACCTTCACACGCCACTCTTACTGGTGGAATGTGCAATCAGTGAAGATTGGCCACCAGACTGCACTAATATAGCCATGAAATATATATATTGAATCAAATTAGGTTAATATTTCAAGAGGCTTACCAACGGGAATGTTTAGGGTTAGGGGTTGGTGAGGACAATAATTAAATGTATACAACTAAATAACTTAAAAATAATCGTACAAATACAGAATTGAATAGCAGTGCTATAAACGTGTATAAACCGCTAATACATACATACATGCAATGAACAAAATACAATAAATGAATCAATCAAACTAGGATCCTGAAACCGCAGGAATACCCCACTCCTGAAGAGGGAAGAGATTCAGTCTCGGAGTGTTGACAACAGTGTTATCTGCTGACCCGTAACATTTATAACAGCCATGAAGTTTGGAAACACAATGCATGTTTCATGAAAATTAAAATGCTCTTGAATGATGTTCGGTTTGTGAATGAATCGACCGAGTTAGCAGTGCACGGATCACTGAACTATGAACCGTATCTTTCAGACATGAACTCCTATTGAGAATTTGAACGCAGCAATGTGAATATCTTAAATTTACTGGACATATTACATGTCAAAATGTATTAAACGTTAAAATATTATAACACGTGTAACGACAATGCGTTTTAACTGAAACTATGTAATTGTAGAATTTGTATACTTAATTAAACTGGTCTGTCTTTCTAGATTTAGAGTTTTGTAGACCAAATTTTACTAAGAATAAAAAAACTATTTTTTTCTGTTTTTGATTACCCTCAGATTGGCAAACAAAAGAGCATAACGTCGCCCTCTGTTGGTCTGGATTAAATGCATAGCTAAACTGACAGTAACACGAGCTGTCGCCTAAATGAATGCGGCCTGCTGCGCCTCGTGTTTTTGTAGGAGCGCTGGAAGTTGAAAGAGCAGAAAAGCGCCAGACGTCATTCGCGTTCTTTAGAACTTCCGCGTAAAGATAATCCAGCTCGTAAGCTTCCGGTGAAGCTCAGTTGATGTTGAGATATATCAGTAGGAGAGCCGATCTTGAGACCCTCACAGAAACCTCTCCGGAGTCCTGCCTCGTTCTTTTCAGAAACGGAGAAACAAAATAATTGCAACACCGTAAATAATGATAGCGGCATTAACACCGTTTCATGTTATTTAACAACATATAATATGCAGAGCCTATCCCAGCACCCAGACATGTAATACAACTAAACACTATCTTAACTGTTTAGGCTAACATTAGCTAGCTAGCGATGCTATCTCTTAAAGGACATCATAATGGTATTCTTGATAATCAATAACTTCCTTCATAGCCATTAACACATTTCTTAATATTTTTAAGCCCTTATTATTTCTCAACTCTACAGCTGTGCAGTAAAATTTACTTTAAAGATTCACTTTTCATTCACGAAGATGACATGGAAAAAATGTGCCAAAAATGCTCCTGGCGGAAAACAAAGACTTTTAAAGGGGTCATATGATACTGCTAAAAAGAACATTATGTTGTGTATTTGGTGTAATGAAATGTGTTTATGCGGTTTAAAGTTAAAAAAACACATTATTTTCCACATACTGTACATTATTGTTTCTCCTCTATGCCCCGCCTTTCTGAAACGCGTCGATTTTTACAAAGCTTATCATTCGGAAAAGCGAGGTGTGCTGTGATTGGCCAGCTATCCAGTGCGTTGTGATTGGCCGAATACCTCAAGCGTTTGACGGAAATGTTACGCCCCTCACCATACTGTGATGCCGTGTCCCGGCCGGAGCGACGAGACAAAAGCATTAAAACCCATTATAAACGAGGCATTTGTTGCATCCAGTGGGGACATAATTATGGATTATAATGACTTATATTAGCTTACGCGTTCCATTGCATCGTGCCGCGTAAACATAAAACCATGTCTGCATTTGTGATCGGAGAAATGACAGACAACAAGCGCTACTCTACACTGCCCAAAACTCACGTTTGAATCATCAGTGGCAAATTCTTTAAATATAAAAAACGTACTTACAGTCTGTGAGTCAGAACAGCCGGCATTGTAGTCTACTCTCCCAGGATCAGGAAACAGTCCTCCATAAAATGTGCTGCACACATCTGAATATTTGGGCTGAAGTGTTCTGGAACAGTGTTGTAAATACAACTTAACCACTGATTTCTAGTCGTGTCCTCTTTTGGAAGACCAAAGTAGTTTCACGCTTTCACAACGAAACACAGCGCCTTCACGACATGGCGGCGGCAACAACAATACTACAGCGTGAATAAAAGTAACGCCGTCTTTCTTTGCGTGAACATTTGGGTGGCGTTATGCAAATCTTCCCACATAGTGAGGTAGATATGTGGGGGCGTGTTAGAACGAGCCGTTTTAGGAGGGCGTGGCTGACTCTTAACTTTTATAAAGAATATCTCTTTGGATTTGAGACTTTAGTCTTTGCAACTTTACAGATCTTCTTTATGCACCAAGAGCTTGTAACACTCCAAAGAGAAAGGAAAACTTGAAATCGCATCATATGACCCCTTTAAAGTTTGGTTATAGCACCACCAGTAGACAAAAGCTGGGCATAACCTTCTGAATTTTTGGCATAAAAATTAATTTGATCATCTTTCATGCTTAATGCAAAGTACAACTATCTATTTTCAGGCATGCTGAATATACCAGTATATCATAAATTCATTAAAAAAAAAAGAAAGAAAAAAGGGAAACAACAAAATAGTCTCAAACTGCTTTTATTACATCTTAAATAACAGTACATTTTAATATAGTTTCTATCTTGCATCCAGCTTTCTGTTGTACACTGACTTTAAAATTAAATACAAAAGATGGATAAGGGTACAGTGGGAATGCAGAACTGTAAGTTATTCATATGGAGAGAGGCAAGGAGAGGACAGGGAAGAGAGGGAGGAAGAAAAGCAAATTAAGTTCATTTTTTGTTTTGTTTTTCTTGCCAACTCCAGGCCTAACGCACAACGACAGCACTTTTTGTTTTTTTTTGTACAGAATGTTGCAGAAATAACAGAATGGAAGAAATGCCACTACAGGTAAGGAAAGAGCGCTTTTCTTGATACATGTCGAGAGGGAACAACAGAAAAGTTCTGCCTTTCAGATGCTGCATCATTTTTTTCCTTTTTTTTTTATTAAAGAACAAAAACCTGTTTGTTACAAAATGTCTCTAGCACGGTCTTAGTATCTGAAATGTGTCTTTTGCTACAGAGAGAGATTTCTTTGTTCTAGTTATTTGAGTGTGTGTGTTTGTACAGGGTCAGTGTGTGTGTGTGTGTGTGTGTGTGTGGGATTCACAAACTCTCCAGGGGCAGAACAACTCACCATTCGCTGTTGTGATCAACATGTTTGCTTCTCTTAAGTGCATAGCTTTGAAAGTTAAACTAAATTGTGTATGCACAGTAGCAAAAGACAAAAAAAAAGAGAGAAAAAAACTAAATAAATACGGTGATGATCTATTTAACAGGTTATTTAAAAAAAGAAAAAGAAAAGAAAAACATCAAGGACTTAGTTCCATATGCACCTCTTTTAAGCAATTCTACAGCATGCGATTCTACGAGTTTCCCTCCCATGGCAGACAACCAAAATAAGATTTTTAATATATTTTTTTAACTTAAAAAGTTTTCAATATCATTATTTTCAAACATTGATTTATACAACGTCATTCACAGAGTAGTAACTGTTTTCCAAGCACAAAACGGGCACCTCTGCTGAAACCAAAAAATGAAGAACTGCCCACACCCCTCCTTCAACATCCTCCACATCAAAGATAAGAAAAATATAAAATAAAATTATTAAAATGATTGGTTAATCTTCATTGAATTACTCTACATTTTCCAAAAAAGCATGAGGAGAAGTATGGTTAAAATTGACATGGTTTCGTCTTCGTAAATCAAGCATTCGTCATCATGAACAGCACGTGCTTGGTTAGTTAGCGTATCTGCAAAACTGTATTACTTGTGCAAATAAAAATTAGCAACTAGACAAAAAAAAAAAAATGAATAATCAACTTTCCTGGGACTAATATACAGGCCTGATAGCAGCTAGTGGACCCCTGATCAAATCCTTTACAGTTTACTGATGTAAAGAGCTGTGTGACAGATCTGGACAACATCGAGAACGTCACGCTTGTTTTAATTCCTAACTATAAATTTGATCCCAAAGCATTTCAAAACTAGGAGACAAAAGCACGCCTGCGATCCTGACTGGGGGAGAGGCCCAAAAAAGGCCCATAAAGCTATCGAGCTAGTTTCTTTTAGAAAAACCTCCTGTTTTCATGTTAAAGATAGATGTTAGCATAATGACAATAGCAGTGGAATGAGTGTCTCGTGTTCTCTCAATACAGTATCAGAAAATGGTCCCAGAAGGATGCACAATTATCAGCTTTTATCCACTTACCAACTACAGTCTAGCCGAGTGTATCAATTGTGCTCTTATTTGTTTTAGTTTTTTTCAAAGAAGAAATGTTTGCTCTTTTGTCGTTTATAGATGTTGGGGTCAGTTCTGTTGTGTTTGAGAAGGAGAGAGGGGAATAAAAGCGAACGTTTTCATTTTGGAATGGTCTTCCAGTCAACCTTAGAGTCCGGATGCGATCTGGAAAGAAAGAAAGGGGGAAAAGAAAACGTGAAAACATTTCAGTGACCCCAGAACGCCTTTCCATGATCAGCTGTGAGCCGAAGCATCTGTTTTTAACAGCAGGTGGCAGCAGAGATGCACTTGGACAGCTGATGGAGACCCGCTGAATGAGGCAGCAGCTCATTACAACTATTTATCTGCAAATCTGACATCACTGCTGGGTGCACCTGAAACAATGATACGGTCAAACAGACTGTTTCTGGTGCATTCGCTATTATTTAATCACGAGGTGTGTCCCAAATCGTGTACTTATGGACTATTCTATGATGTTTTGTCGTATAAATGGTGAGAGTAGTGTGTTTACACTGAAAATTCCAAAAAAAGGAAAAGTGCACTTTAAATACCCGGATGATGCACTTAAATACCCGAAAAAACCAAGTGTGGAATGTTGGACACTTCATGCATTGCAGCTTTAATTGCATCGCGAAGGGGGAGGGGCTACCAGACTCCGATTATAAATGACAAAATAACCTTATATAATTCATACACTACATTGAGTGCACAATGCATAAGTGTAAGTGCACAGCGTATAGTAGGGTTGGGTGATGTCTACCAAACTGGCATCGGACGGTCAATGTTGAGTCAAGTAGGTGAGATACTATGCATGTGTCGAGCTCATCCGCGGTTGAGTATACTTTGAAAGCTGCGTGGCGAGACGGCTGTGCGCGAGATGGAAAGTGAAGTATATAGCCGGGCCTAAGGAGCGATGCGGAGCAGACGTCAGAGGATTAAAACATTAAACTGAATTATTATTAGGCTATTTTTATTTTATTTGTAGCATATTTATTATCCAGCACCCACGATGTGACCCCGCATGTTCTAGCTAGCTTATTTGATCTCATTTAATTGAAATCCTTTTGAATTTTGTTGCTGTTTTTAGTTTGTGTAAAATATCTAGCCTATAATTAGTTTGGCGTTTTCAGTTTTAACTGTGTTCATTGAACGGTTTTGAATGTCATTTGTATTGTGAGCGGGAACAACTTCATTATGTTAGTATTAAGTAATCAGAAAAAAATATGTATTTGAAGTAACAGAGCGGAAATTGAAAGCATGCATTGCACTGGGCGATATTGTGCGATTAATTAAGATGTGTTTTTTGATGATGTCTATCAGCCCAACCCTAGTGTATAGAAGGGCTGCAACAAACAATTATTTTGATAATCCATTAATCTAACGATTATTAGAACGATTAATCGACTAATCACCCATTATTCCACTGATTAATCAGTAGACATTTATTGATTATTCAGCTTCTGCAATTAGTTAAAATATTGAGTTATACATATTCTAACAAATAAATTAAGGTAATCACTTCAGCTTTTGAAACTCATATTATATAATTACAATTATACAAATAAATATATTTGGCACACAAAACGAGATGGCAGAGAAACTCTCTTATTCACCATTTAATTAGCTTTATGACTAACATCTCTTTTTGTAAGTCATATGGATAAGAAACAAAATAAAGGTCAGTGATAAGATGTTTCACAACATGATCTCTCTTAAAATACCTTATAGGGTTATGATAATCAAAACAGTCCTCTGATCTCTGCAAACCAAACTATCACTTTAATGAAATATTTTTATTCCCACTAATAAATAGAGTGTATCAATAGTTAGCTCCACACTGGAGAGCGGACTCTGGTTTTTCATGTTTAATACTGTTTATTGGACGAGAGCTGAACTGGATAGACATCACTGAATCATCAATGAACTGACTTTAGCTGAAAAATGACTCTTTGTTATTGTCTTCTTGTATGTGCTCTCTCCCATCTTCAATACCACGACTGAGGTGCCCTTGAGCAAGGCACCGAACCCCCAACTGCTCCCCGGGCGCCGCAGCATAAATGGCTGCCCACTGCTCCGGGTGTGTGTTCACGGTGTGTGTGTGTGTGCACTTTGGATGGGTAAATGCAGAGCACTAATTCCGAGTATGGGTCACCATACTTGGCCACATGTCACTTCACTTCACTTCACTTGGATTATTGACAAATGTTCCTGTTTAACACTGTAAAGCTGCTTTGACACAATCAGTATTGTATAAAGCGCTATATAAATAATGGTGACTTGACTTGTAAAGCTGCTTGATTTAAGGCTATTCCATAAAGTGCTATATAAATAAACATGACTGGACTTTACTGGAGTACTGAACTGCAGAGCTCGAGCAAACATCCTCATCGCTGTAATCAGACGCTTTCTTAACTGCTGCTTTCTCACCGCTGTCAGTTTTTGTTGTGTTTATTTCGTTACTGAGAGGAAAGCGCACAGCATATATTTACACGTTCATCCAAACGCCGCTCAGCAGCTTCAGGTTCGGCTGTGTTTGCTCTGAACTGAAGCACTATCTTCTTCTCTTGAATTGCCTCAGGAGAGCTGAATCACAGTCTTGCACTACAGCGCCACACTGGTCAAACCGCATTATTGCAGGCTCTTACATTAGGTCATATGAGATCAAACAACTACTTGAAGACAAAAATATTTGTCGACAATTTTTTGTTGTCGATAATGTCGACTAACCATTTCAGCCCTAGTGTATAGTGCTTCATTTGGGACGCAGCTAGTCTTAAAAGCACTGAATATCAGCTGATGTCAGGAATGGTGTGACAAATCAATGCACTGTTGTCACCTATTAAATGAGTAGCTGAAAATGAGCAGTTTACCTAGCGGCTTTAATTCCAGATCTTAAGGAAACTGTCCCAGGAGCCTGTAGCCACAGCCATCCCGTCGTCAGTTACACCCAAGCAGCTGACACGGTTATCGTGACCCGCCAAAACTCCTGCAAACACACAAACATGCACACGTCACTTCATACTGAACCTCTTACTGTCACGTATATCTCATGTTTTTCTCCCATCTGTTGACATTTATTCCAATAAAATTAAATTTGTTAATTTGCAATAAAAGAATGTTAATAAAACACTATCATGCATATATATCATTTGCAAAACCAGAGCAAACGGAACATACAGAATAGACACACAATAAGGGTGTGTGTGTGTGTGTGTGGAGATGGACTATTTTCTGTGAGTGTGGGAGACTTCCTTCATTAGCCACTATAGGTAAACAACTACAAGAATCACAAAGTTCATTAAACAGACAAATATCTGTGCTAAAAACCATAATGCTTATAATTTTAACAACACATTGAAATAATAAGACATTAATTTTTTTAATGTCTTATTGTATTGTATGTACATTAATTTTTTAATGTACCAGTTTGCAATATCAAGCAGCACAACATAATGTACAGCTAAAATAACTGGAAGTGAATGACACCAGCAGCCTCTTATGTTAAATATAAGGTGGACAGGAGGTTTTTTTGGGCACAGCCTAGTACCAACCCTGACCAAATTTAGACATAATGCTGTGTCTCATTTAGAAGGCTGCGTCCTCCGGAGGTCGCATTCGAAGGCTGCATACGTCATGGAGGCTGTCTCATTTCAGAAAAGCAAGTAGGACACTCCGAATGCGACCTTTGAATGCGACCTTCTTTCACAGGATTTCGGAGGATGCATGAGGTGTATCCTTCGCTGCTACAGATAGCCCACAATTCTTTGCGTCGCCGTGAACAACCGTTGTTAATTTGAAAAAGGCCGGCGCCGGCAGATGTAACGTACACACAAGCGCAGATGTGGTGTTTACAATTTACCTTAATTCGCCTCGGTAAAAACGGATAAACTTTGTTTTTAATAACCTCCTCCTTTTTTCTCTAATAGATGCCTGCTGTACGTACGCTGCAGCTCCTCAAACATTGAACAAAATATAACAAGTAAAAGCATTTTTTTTTTAAATTACTTTCCAAATTTTGAAATAATTTTCCTTCATTTAAGTAGTGTGAGAGCGCAACGATGCTCTAAATGTGTTGGCATAGCAACACGATACTTCCGGTTTCCTTTTCCGCCTGTCCTACGAAGGCCGTCTCGTTTAATTCTAGGTTGAGGACACTTTGTATATGCATCCTACAGAGGACTCGACCTCCAGAGGATTCGACCTCCGGAGGGTGCAGCCTTCTAAATGAGACACAGCTACAGTTAGTTTGTTCTGGTGTGTTTGATCACACCAAAGCACTGGCTTCGTCTTCATCAAGTTTCAGATGCGGGTTTGTGAATTAAGTTACCCATGCATCAACATGACTGCAGAGTATCTCCGCGTGTCCTCTTTCACACTGACCTGCGCGGTCGGCTTTGAGAGCATCCCACACGTTGCAGTTGAAATCGTCGTAGCCGGCGAGCAGCAGGCGTCCGCTTTTGGAAAAGGCCACGGAGGTGATCCCACAGATGATGTTGTCGTGAGAGTAAACCATCAGCTCCTGATCGGCACGCAGGTCAAACAGCCTGCAGGTGGCGTCGTCCGAGCCCGTGGCGAACACGTTTCCATTAGGGAAGAACTGAGACGAGACAGCAAGGTTACCAGCTTATACATGCAATGCACATGTGTATGTCGGCGAGTGCATGTGGGAGCCGCTTACACAGATGGCGTTGATGTCAGACTCGTGGCCGGTGAAAGTTTGTCTGCACATGCCTTCTCTGACGTCCCACAGCTTAGCAGAGGCGTCACAGGCGCCTGACACGAACAGACGAGTATCTGGGGCCAGAGACAGTGACATTACATCACCGGTGTGACCTGCGAATGTGGTCGTCTGCTGCCCGGTCTCGATATCCCACAGAGCACTGTAAGACAGACAAATAAAAACATTCAAAGTTACACTGTTCCAGTTATTATTAATGTGAACAAAAATGTTGTCAATTTTGCGCATTTAGATGGAAAGGAAGCATGTAATGTGAATGAGCCACTCTGAAAACACTATTATAATCTGAGAGTGTGTAAATGAACACAGAGCTGCTCTTCAACTCTTAATAACTTTAAACCTGATAACCACACTAAACAATCGCATTCTCAAGAATTGTTCTAATCAATATAAAAGTTACTGGCCAAATGGTAAGTAACACGGTTTCATATATATGCAGATTTGTACTTAAATTTGGCGCTTGCCGGGTATTCATTTTAAAGCCTACATCTAAGCGACTAATTTTGCTGAACTGTTTTCACACTGGCTGCATCTTAAATCATAGATAAACCTCTGCAAAAATCTTTTTGTAAAGAAAATTAAGAGTAGTGAAGACAACAGAATTAGAAGTAGGCCGGTCACAATAATCAATACATCGACTTATCGCACAATATATGTACATGACCTCAATCATTTTTGGTGATGCAATATATCGCCCATTATATTTACTCAAAAATTAATGTCACCATGTTTTTTTGCTTTCTACTTGCGCCTGTGTCTTTTGCAGCTTCTCGAACATAATGTGCTGTAGTCATGAGCTACTCATTCAAATTTAAAAAATGCTTCTACAAAACAAGTTTCATCTGCAGATATGGTCGTTTAGGGATCCGTGTCTTTGTGCATACAGACAACTGACTGCTAAGTAGTGATTGTGTTATTCAGCAATAGTGTGCACCCTTGATTTACAGAGAAAAATCTGTAGATGGAAAAATCTCCATTCAAGTTCTTTGAGAATTTTTCTTTTTTCTACTTGTTACTTTGTATTTTTTGTTAGAAAATGTTTATTTACTATTTATTCAAGTTTTGTTAAGGTATCTAATATTTTGACTTAATTTCCATGATCTAAATATTCTTAAGAATTAAAAGTTTGTTGTCATTTGAAAGTGTGTTGGCCTTCTTGCATTATTATGCTTTTATATTATGATTATATATTCAGTGACATAAAATGGTCTTAAAATGACAATAATATTATTTCAATTAATTCTGGAGCTATAATTCGCACAACAAAAAGTTGTTATCGTGACAGGCCTATTTAGAAGTAAAGTTATTTATGATATCTCTCACAATTGGTACATTTACATTTCTGCATTTAGCAGACAAATACCCAAATCAACTTATAAGAGAGAAACAAAAAAATTGTCAAAGAGCCAACAATATTCGTAAGTGATACTGGTAATTTTTTTTTACTCATACTGATATAGAAGTAAAAATGTTCCTGTTTAGAGGTATAAATATAAGAACCTGTATAAAAATTAGGTTTCTTCATTTCTATTTATTGTTCACTGTCTGGTAATTAACCGACCTGATCCAGTGCTCAAGGAAATGACTAAACGGTACAACATTAAAAACGGCTCTTGTGAAATGAGTTGAGTTCATTTAAAAACAAAGCCCAATTCAAAAGCGCAATTTCACACAAAAGGAGTTTCAACCTATAGGCTAAGTGTATGTTATTATCAGTGAGAACATCATGGGAACTACAGCGCTGCTGAGGATGGGAGGTTGGTTCTGAGGCAGTATCCAAACTCACCAGGAGGTGTCGCCTGAGCTGGTGACAATCTGGTTATCGTCCAGGAAGCGGCAGCAGGACAGATAGCCTGTGTGAAGACAGCAGTTAAGCAGCAGGAAGGAGCACCACACTCCAAATTCAGTCTCACTTCTTTAAAGACAGTTACCTGTGTGTCCAGCCAGCTCACGGCTGACGCGCACGTTCCCCTCGCGGGTCTTCAGGTTGTAGATGGAGCAAATGTTATCCAAGCCTCCACAGGCCACATAGTTTCCAGACGGCGCATAGGCGCAAGTCATCACCCACGAGGAGCGCAGCGGAATAGCGTGCACCTACACATCAACACGTTTTAGTTTTCGTATGACACATTCGCTACTAATGCTGAATCTGTATTAACCTGAAGCTCATACAGTTGACGGATGAAAAGATTTATAAGAATATAAAAACAGGTTTGCTGGCTCTACTTGCATCATTACACAACTGCAAATACTGAGATCAGATTTCACATGTTTTACAGGTGCCACCAATGCAATGCAACAACTGGCCATAACTATATACTAAATGCAAAACAAACAATGTGGTAACCATCCATGCATTGTTATGAAACATCGCTGGCTACAATACTTATATGCATCTGTTAAGATCATACGGGCGTTTTTGCAGGAGTGCAGAGCTCAGTGAGCTTGCGCTGAACTGGAGTGATTGACAGCTTTAGTGATCATAAAGGGAGCGCTCTTTTTCCGCTATCAGTATGTAACTCATTCACACTTTGAATAGGAGTTTTAATGCAACACACTGCAAAGTTTCGGACTCAACTCTCAGATCAGTGTGTAAATGCAATCTAACAGACATTAGGATGACCATAAGTGCCATTTTCCCAGGAAGTGTCCTGGCCAGGATTTCTAGATTGCCTAAAATATCTAGGTTTTGGCTTTGTTTGCGTGTGCAGACCGATCGGTGTATGACATCAAAATACCTCGAGAGCATTTTGAAAGCATAAGGAACCGTCTGTATGGTATTTTGATGTCATACGTTAACATCGGTCTGCACACGCAAACAAAGCCAAAACCTAGATATTTTAGGCAATCTAGAAATCCTGGCCAGGACGCTTCCTGGGAAAATGGCACTTATGGTCACCCTAACAGACATGCCACTTGTTTGTCATGTACAATTGTTTCTTTGGTCTTCAAATATTTTTTGATGAAGCAAACTTTAATCAGGTCAAGTGAAAATTAAGTTTTATTCTATTATTAGCATCAATAATAATAAGCATCATACTTTATATAAACAACTGAAATTTTGGTATCGTGTAAACACTTCCCCGTTCATACAGTTTAAAAAGCATCACAGGATGTCCCTCATTAAATGAATTGAGAGAATCCAGACAAATAAGTTATTTAACATGTCGAGTCACTCATCAGTTCACATGTATTTGGCTTTCACGTTTACCTTGTTTGTAGTATAGCTGTCCCAGATAATTAGTTTTCCATCCTGGGAAGCACTAACAAGAAGCCTGCAAACACAGAGAGAGGGGGGAAATAAAGAAACGGAGAACAATGAAGGCAATTTCAACTCATTCTGAACATCAACGTGTTAAGAAAACAGAAGTCTGATGATCATAAAATCTATATAAAACATGCTGTATGCAGATGTAGGGCATGCTTTGCATAAAGACGGACTATATATTTGAGATTAAAGGAGCAAAATAAACCGAAAACTGTTCACATGATATCCATAAATGCTACAATTCAATAACAAGCATTACATTTTAAAACAGTAAGATATAGGAGATGGGCTAATGGTTGTTGTTCGGTATGATGTGCAGGTGTATGTTTACAATATAACAACATCAAGAGGCATATTGCTTTTACAAAAGGGTTAAATATTAATGACAAATACTCATGAAAACTTTTTCTTCATCAAGCTGATTGATGTCATCCTCGTAGTAGATCTAGTGGTGAGGTGTAAACTAAGCTATTAGTTGGTCTGTATGGGTGCTGGTATGCTACGGTGAACGGGCGCCTCGTATCATGAGTGGAAAGATGTTACCTCTTAAAGGGGGATAGTTCACCCAAAAATGAAAATGTGATGTTTATCTGCTTACCCCCAGGGCATCCAAGATGTAGGTGACTTTGTTTCTTCAGTAGAACACAAACGAAGATTTTTAACTCAAACCGTTGCAGTCTGTCAGTCGTATAATGGAAGTGAATGGGAATCACGGCTTTGAGAGTCAAAAAAACATACACATACAAAACCAAATTAAACTCTGTGGCTCGTGACGATACATTGATGCATAAAGACACGAAACGATCGGTCTGTGCAAGAAACTGAACAGTATTTATATAGTTTTTTTTACTTCTGATGCACTGCGATCGGTCTGTGAAAGAAACTGAACAGTATTTATATTGTTTTTTTACTTCTGATGCACTGCAATGTCTGAACTGTCCTGAGCGCATTCTCAGATGCGTCTTCTTCTTGCTTTACGGCAGATCGCGGACTTATAAGTGCATTACCACCACCTATCTCTCAAATGGACCATTGACACTACTAATTGAGATTGTAGATAGTGTCAATGGTCCATTTGAGAGATAGGTAATGCACTTATAAGTCTCCAATCCGCCGTAAAGCAAGAAGAAGAAGAGGCGTCACTCGCAGGCTGTTGAGAACGCGCTCAGGACAGTGCAGACATTGCAGTGCATCAGAGGTAAAAAACAATATAAATACTGTTCAGTTTCTTGCACAGACCGATCGTCTCATGCCTTTACACATCAATGTATCGTCACGAGCCACAGAGTTTAATTTGGTTTTGTCGGTGTATGTTTTTTTGACTCTCAAAGCCGTGATTCCCATTCACTTCCATTATATGACTGACAGACTGCAACGGTTTGAGTTAAAAATCTTCGTTTGTGTTCTACTGAAGAAACAAAGTCACCTACATCTTGGATGCCCTGGGGGTAAGCAGATAAACATCACATTTTCATTTTTGGGTAAACTAACCCTTTAAGATATTCCATGATTTTGCAAATAAAATTTTATGAAAATAGAAATGGCATGAAATGAGCATTACATTTCTCTCTCTCCGAGAGAACCGTCTCAGTGAGGACTGAACACTTCTGCTCTGGAGCATCCTGATCTCACTCAAGGACAAGCGTGTACAGTGAATGAATTGAACATTGTGTAATTATAAACGTTCTTGGTAGTTACAGCTTCACACAAAGTTAAGTTGTGAGACAGAAATAGCAGCAGCAGCTCATCTATGGAGATCACAGGCACTGAAATGCAGAGATGCAAAGACACTTGGGTTTAAGCAGGCCACCTTAACATTTTTACAGAATAACAATTAATTATGGTATTTAATTCCACTAATATATTCCACTATAAATTTTATTTAGATTGATTTATTTGTTGTGATTCATTGAAGTAAAAAAATAACACGTTAGTGGTGCTCAAGACCCTGCCACGCCACTCACATAGATGTCCATTACATTAACAATGATTTGTGACACAGTTTTGGACATACTGAGTCTGACTTGGCTAGGCTGGGAGATTGTGCATTGCTCGTTTTTCAGTAATAAGTTGCCTGTAAACTAGTGGTCAGATTTACTGCTTCAGACTTTCTTGAGCGCGAGTACAGAACGACACGTTCAGTGTGTGATACCTGTGTGACATCCGAGGCACTTCACATCCAGCGTGCACCAGGAATCCATAAGAGCAGGCTATTGTTTGTCTTTTTAATGGATGTCAAGCAGGAGAGGATGCATTGACTTTTGTGAGGAAACAGCTGATCACTTCTAATCTTTAACATTTTGCAATTAAATATAAATTTTGGAGTTATATTTGGAAATAATAGCTGAAAATATGACTATTTGAAGCTTCTGCTTTTCGAACACAGAAGTGTGATAAAGGCCTATCATATGTGACCCTGGAGCACAAAAGCAGTCATAAGTCGCTGGGGTATATTTGTAGCAATAGCCAACAATACATTGTATGGGTCACAATTATACATTTTTCTTTTATGCCAAAAATCATTAGGATATTAAGTACAGATCATGTTCCATGAAGATATTTAGTAAATTTCCTACCGTAAATATATCAAAACTTAATTTTTGATTAGTAATATGTATTGCTAAGAACTTAATTTGGACAACTTTAAAGGTGATTTTCTCAGTATTTAGATTTTTTGCATCCTCAGATTCCAGATTTTCAAATAGTTGTATCTCTGCCAAATATTGTCCTATCATAACAAACCATACATCAATGGAAAGCTTATTTATTCAGCTTTCAGATGTATAAATCTCAATTTCGAAAAATTTACACTTATGACTAGTTTTGTGCTCCAGGGTCACATATTTTGTTTAAATAAAATGATGGATATTATTAAAACCATTAAGAGCTTTTGTACACTGACATTACTTACAAGACAATTAAGCTCCAATTTTCATTACCGTATAAGGTGACCATAACATCCTTTTTTTCTTGGACATGTCCTGGCCGGGATTTCTAAATTACCCAAAATGTCCAGGTTTTGGCTTGGTTTCTTTTTTTTTTTTTACTTGCTGAAGATAATGTCTGAAAAGTAGTTTAGTAGTAGTAGCAGGCATGGTACATCATTGACCAATCATGGCCAAAAGCCAGACATTTTAGGCAATCTAGAAATCCCAGCCAGGGCATGTCCAGGAAAAACATTACTACTATTAAAAAAAATCCCAACTCTCACTACTGTAGCACAATAACCAAAATAAATACAGTTCTTAAAGCTTCTATAAATCATGGTAGCAAATTTCCTATTGAAAACAGAAAAAAGTTAGCACACCTAGAATCCAAAAGTAATGTGATCGTCCGATATCAAGTTTTCATTATTAATATATTTTGTTGAGCACCCCGTTTGAGAGTTTTTCTAGTGATGTGCGTGCTTTTGTTTTGATTTTGGTTTAGCATATTTAATGATGTCCATAAATGTCACAATGAAAAAAAAATCTTTATGGTCCTAAAGGCCCGTTCACACCAAGCATGATAACTATAAAGATAACGATAAAGATATCGTTCTAAAAATCATTCTCAATATTAAAGATATATATATATATATATATATATAAGTCGCTATATATATATCGGTATATATATATATATACCGATAACCGATATACCGATAACGATACAGAGGAACGATATCGTTGTGATCACTTTCAAAACGATTTTTTTTCCAGCTGATGAACGATAAAAAATTGACAACCGATCAGAATTCATCCTGCTGTAAAAGCGGCAGACGCATGTGCGCTTAGAATAAACAGACGATATCGTTCGCTGGTGTGGACGCTAATATCGTATTCGTTATAGTTATCGTTTTTGGTGTGAACAGAGAACACAGAGAATTTTCTTTATGGAAAATATGTTTTCTTTTGATTTTGCAGTAAATGTTATCCAGACATGTTTTTGTGTGATTGCAGACTCAGAGATGAAGCTGTTGTGTAGCCTATAAAGTGATCTTTGCCGAGCCGATCACATACTGCGTGCATGTGGCCGAAAACCATGTCTGACCAGTTCATCAGCCTGCTGGATATCACACAACACAACACGACTCCTCAGCACTATCAACACAGATGAACTGACACAGCTGCACTAGATTATGGCACAGGGCTCGATGGGATCACCTTGAGTCAGTGCCCCAGTGCATGGCGTAGATCTTCGCCAAGTGTCCCCTCAGTGTCCGTCTAGTGCGCATCTGAATCCGCCCCACAGGCTCAATATTGGCTGTGATCTGCCAGAAACACATGAGAACAAAATCTAGTTCAAAAGACACCAACTGAAACATCCGAACACAACAACATGATTTGAGAAGTGACGGAGGTTTGATGTTTAACGAGTCCTACCTGAGAGAGGGTGGCATCCGCACATGCTTTCCGTGCATCCTTGAGAAGAAAAACACAGATAAAGCCACAAATACAAAACCTCGGACAGAGAACAATCTGTCTCGACAGACATGCAAAAGAAGTGTCATAACCAGGCTTTCTAGCTTTGCAGTTTTTGTGCCAGGCAAAAAGTATTGTCCTTTGTCACAGTTAAGATAAAAACTCAGACTAGCGCAGGCCTGGTTATGACACTGCACGTCAATGTTTGAGTAAAAACTAATTAGTGAGGGAGTAGCTATAATGAGTGAATGTGCAAGGCTGTGCTGATAAAATCAGATATGGCAATTCTTTTGTTGACAATATTGTATGAACACTTCAGAAAGTGGCTCTCAACTCGTGGGTTGCAGGTCTGTTCTGACAGCAGAGAAAAACCTAATCGAATCCAACAAACCATGTAATCGTGCGTGGTCAGGTTACAAAGCAAAAAGCCTCAAACTTTTGTTAATATCACGGTCCAATCAACCTCCTCAAATTGAGCCATGGGTTCAATTCCCAATGAACGGCTTACAATGCAAGTCGCATTGAGTGAAAGCACTTAAATATAAAATGGTCATTTTCCCCAATTTTTGATACTGTTGGTCAATGCACAGTCAGTTTAATATATTTCAATATTAATTTTCAAGAACATTTGCATTCACCCCGAGTCTCTCGAGAGCACTTTCTGCAGTTTCCAGTGTCAGTTATCGAATTGTGACATGTGGCAGCATATGGTCTCATAATGTGTATCGAATGTCAAGAAAGTGTGTGTGATGTTGTGTGTGCAACGACTGACTCTGATCTGGTTTTTCAGCTGTTCAGCCTCCTGACGTAACTGGTCGAGTTCACTCATTTTCTTCTGCTAGGTGATGGGCTTCACTCCGTCCGCTCACTGGCGCTCGCACTGATCTGAAACACACACACACATATCATTTCTCTATTGGTTGCATATTATTAAACAATTGTACATTGTGGGGCATTTAAACAGGAGACATTTAGAGACTCATCCTTGGAGATGATTTCAATTTGCTGAACTGTCATCAAAACATATTAACACCACATTTCAATACTTCTGTTGAACTGCTGGGCAAACCCTCTGCTTTGAGCAGCACTTCCATCACCGAAACACCAGCTACAGGTCTGTATTTTGGGCATAGTTTTGCATGATCTGGTGGCACAAGACACATCCGATGTGATCGCCCCATTACAAACCTTCTGACTGGTCATTCAATCACTAACCCAACACACACAGATATCCCAGCACTGCTGTGTGTGTGTGTGTGTGTGTGTACACATGCACAAACACAGCTGACATCAGACAGCGCTATAGTTAGAGCGCCATTACCACTGGACACAGCGAGAAAAGACATTTCCAACACTAATGAAGGGATGCGAGCACATCTCTCTCTCCGCCTGTGTTCTTGCCAACCCGTGAAGCCGTTGCTTAGCAACAGTGTTGTGCAGCGAGCCTGTGCTAAAGATCACCATTACTGCACGCCTCCCGGCAGCACAGCATCACACAGCTACACAAACGCTTCACGCCACAGCCGAGAGCAGCTAATCACATTACAGTAACAGTGAATTAGATCTTAGTTTGATCGAATCTACTTCCAACTCAGGGCTCGCAAAATCGCTAGCCCGACGTCCCGGGGCTATTGTGTTTTCCAGTCAGGCTACCAAAATGTATCACCGTCCTGCTATCTTGAAAAGTGATATTAAAATTAATTCCTTGATTTGCGTTGTTCACTAGCTTGTTGGGGTAAAACGGATCATAGTTGATCGTTTGCACATGTTTCTAAGTCTCGCCGATTTAAACATTCAAGTGTTTTAAACCATTCACGCGCATTCGGAGCTGCACGCACTCATTCAAAGCGTGCACAGAGAGCTGCGTTTCAGACAATGAGCGTACACAGAATTGATTTCTCTTTTGCATATCCTTGCATCTGAATGAACACATACACACAAAATTATCTCAAAATTACTGTCTCGGCAAGTATTCTCGTAAACACAGTCAGGTATGTCTTAAGTGAACTTAAACAGTGGAGAAAGAAATCTCAAGTGCATCATTATATTGGATCCATGCATTTGGTCTTAAAGGGGCAGCAGCCTATAAGCACCTGCTGTTCCATAAGCGCCACCTGCTGTCAGAGAGTGACATTTGCGTCTCATTCACAAAGCTAAAATCAAGCCATTCTATTTTGCTTCAAATTTCGAAATTATACAATCTAATTGCAATCTAAATAACATGTATTTAGCATCTTTGTTTGGATCATGATTTTAAATGGAAAAAGCACAGCCAAAGCCTTAATTCGTTAATATGAAGAGATTTATTTTATTTGTATTTAATTATTTGATTTGGGATTTGTTTAAAAAAATTCAAGTTAGTTTTATTATGACATATTTCAATTTCACAAAGAAATTGTGGGAGCAATAATAAAAGGACACCTTTTCATTTATAATTTGTCTTAAATCTAATTTTGTTAAAAATAAAAATTGTGAGAAAATTGTATTGTGAAATCAGTATCGTGAATCGTATTGCATCGTGAGTTGAGTAAATCGTTACATCCCTATATGCTACTAGTTTTTGCTGTGTTATCAAAGAAGTATTCTGTTATTTCAATAATAAAGAACCTTTTTTTTTGCTCATCTGCAAAATGATCCGATCTGTTACTCAAAATCTGATATGATAATGCAATATGATCCGAGTCGTGGGTTTTGTGATCCATTGCACCCCTACTATCTTGACTTGTTATTTGAAGAAAAAAAGCAATCACTGAAGTTTTGCTGATTTGATGCCGATTTGTCCGCAGTGAAGTTCAGCCAGTGTCTTTTTTTAATTTTTATTCGGGCTACTTAAATTAATTTTGGGCTACCAAAATCTGAAGAATGTCTGCCCGAAGGGCTACCAGTGATTTAGAAATTTTGCGAGCCCTGCAACTACACAGCAGGAATCATACAATGAGTATTCACCATCTATTTGTAGTGACTCCAATGCTGATCTATAACTAAGCAACATCAGGGTTTTTTTCCCAGACACTAAAGTGTTGTTCGCATTTAGCGACGTACTCTTAGTCTTAACCTCTGTATACGTGCAGTTTGGTGGTTCTCCCACAAATATCTGCGCTTCAAACACCTGTAAAGGCCTGCTGACACCAAGACAAATGTTTGGCGCGATAAACATTTGAATTTAAATTAACTGTTTAGTCCGACGCAAACATCTATTTTCTATTGCGCTGTGGAGAAACTGGCCAACCAATGAGATTCATTCACATACCCAGAGCTGCTGCAGTTACATAAAGCTACGACTTGGTGGTGCTGACAAACTGATTATTTTGCTAAGCAACTGTAAATAGCAGAAACCGTAAACTCTCGTTTCTGTAGTCTTGTATTTGGTGTTGTTTGATAAACATCATAGCCAAAAATCATGTGCAAGACTAGTCGACTAAGCGATACTGCTGCTGCAAGTTGACTTGGAAATACCATTCATTCATTCATTCTATTTATTTATTTTTTTAATAAATAGTGAAACCACTTTCTGTTAATCACTTAAACAGAGCAAGTAAAATGGTGTTCATGTCTATATGATGTTTTAGAAAGCTGCTTTCTGTAAAAACCCTGGAATAAGCTGTGCATTCACATACAGGATCAATGCGAATATCATGACAAATTGAACATGATTTTTTTTATTGGTCCATTACGGTCACTAAAGAAAGTTTAAGACTCTGACTTGTCGGTATGAGCATCAAGACAGAGATGTTTTATTACAGTCGTGGTCAAAAGTACTGGCAGTGACAATCTAGAAACAATGCGAATGAACGTGGTGTTCACACAGCTTAAGCAGCAAATTTTGCAGAAAACACTAAATTTATGTCACTGCCAATACTTTTGGCCACAACTGTAGCGTCTCATTTAAACAAACTTTGCTCCAACAACTAACTTTTATCACTCTGATATGATCAGATATACATTTCAGTTATTAAAATATTTTAGAACTACAGGCAGGTAAATATTGCGGTTTACTTCTTATATATGTAGTAACACTGCTGCATGTAAAAAATAAATCAAATTAGTAGAACAACTCTGTACAGAACATGCCTTGATTAGATTTTGACTTTTTTTTTTCTTTGAAATAAATATTCAACCTAATTGGCAACACACACACATATAATATTTTTCTTTAAACGGGTACAATGCCTTGCCCAACCGATTTAAACAACTAAAAGCCATGACAAAACCATACCGTACCTTTTCTGTACTTCACCGAAAGAAAGAAATCCAGAGGTAAAAGCTTGAGTTATATGGGTCAAGAGTTGGTTGGGTGATCAGAGAGAGCAGAGGAAAGTGTGAGTGGACACAGACATGGACCGCGTCCCGTTCTCAATGTCACTCCTGTAATCCAGGGACACAGTTGATTCAGCGCGTCCGCACAAATCCGGTTAACACCAAATCTGCTGATGAACTCTCCTGCTGACCCAAATCCACTGCCGACACTTTCACTCGCATCGCACGTCAAAACGAACAAGAACATGAAATCTGACCAACTTTAGTAACTAGTGTGAATCTTTGAGTGATCCTGCTGCATTGACACACTCCAACAGAAAGACTACTGTAGTAATATCTCGTCTTATTCAGCACAACTAGCTCTAGTCACCACACAATGTCCATCTGAAGACGAAAAGTCATTAGAAGTCCTATGCTGCCAAAAAAATACATGATTAAGTTCACAGTTCCTGTCCAGACCTCAAATTACCATTCCCTCAGGTGTGCCATCTAGAGTAAAGTAAAGCCTTACCTGGATTCTGTATTCCCAGACAGCTCCTGTGTCTCCAACGGCCAAAGACCTTCTGAATGGATCTACACTGGATAAACACCTCACCAGAACGTTCCACGTTTAAGCCGCACATAATCCAGCTGATAAAGTGTCATTTTAATATTGCTAATACAGGGTCAGCGGCTGCATCAATATACAGCTTTACGTTCCCCTCAACAACACTGCTCTCTCTGAAACTACACGTATTCACCATCAAAATAAACTACAGAGCAAACCCAATCTGTCTTCATATACAATGAATATGACATAACCAGCAAAGCATGAGCACAACTCAAAAGAAACACCCTCTCACATTCAAACTGCTTTTATTTCCACTAAATTTCCTAACGTGTAAGTATTTGGATTAATATAAAAAGTTCAACAACTGAGACATAAATCAAACAATTTTCAGAGACATCAGCATTTCTGAATGAATCGGTGTTTCTGAACAAAACATCTGAGTAAATGATTCAATGAACCACTCACTTAAACAGTGGAGAAAGAAATCTCAAGTGCATCATTATATTGGATCCATGCATTTGGTCTTAAAGGGGCAGCAGCCTATAAGCACCTGCTGTTCCATAAGCGCCACCTGCTGTCAGAGAGTGACATTTGCGTCTCATTCACAAAGCTAAAATCAAGCCATTCTATTTTGCTTCAAATTTCGAAATTATACAATCTAATTGCAATCTAAATAACATGTATTTAGCATCTTTGTTTGGATCATGATTTTAAATGGAAAAAGCACAGCCAAAGCCTTAATTCGTTAATATGAAGAGATTTATTTTATTTGTATTTAATTATTTGATTTGGGATTTGTTTAAAAAAATTCAAGTTAGTTTTATTATGACATATTTCAATTTCACAAAGAAATTGTGGGAGCAATAATAAAAGGACACCTTTTCATTTATAATTTGTCTTAAATCTAATTTTGTTAAAAATAAAAATTGTGAGAAAATTGTATTGTGAAATCAGTATCGTGAATCGTATTGCATCGTGAGTTGAGTAAATCGTTACATCCCTATATGCTACTAGTTTTTGCTGTGTTATCAAAGAAGTATTCTGTTATTTCAATAATAAAGAACCTTTTTTTTTGCTCATCTGCAAAATGATCCGATCTGTTACTCAAAATCTGATATGATAATGCAATATGATCCGAGTCGTGGGTTTTGTGATCCATTGCACCCCTACTATCTTGACTTGTTATTTGAAGAAAAAAAGCAATCACTGAAGTTTTGCTGATTTGATGCCGATTTGTCCGCAGTGAAGTTCAGCCAGTGTCTTTTTTTTATTTTTATTCGGGCTACTTAAATTAATTTTGGGCTACCAAAATCTGAAGAATGTCTGCCCGAAGGGCTACCAGTGATTTAGAAATTTTGCGAGCCCTGCAACTACACAGCAGGAATCATACAATGAGTATTCACCATCTATTTGTAGTGACTCCAATGCTGATCTATAACTAAGCAACATCAGGGTTTTTTTCCCAGACACTAAAGTGTTGTTCGCATTTAGCGACGTACTCTTAGTCTTAACCTCTGTATACGTGCAGTTTGGTGGTTCTCCCACAAATATCTGCGCTTCAAACACCTGTAAAGGCCTGCTGACACCAAGACAAATGTTTGGCGCGATAAACATTTGAATTTAAATTAACTGTTTAGTCCGACGCAAACATCTATTTTCTATTGCACTGTGGAGAAACTGGCCAACCAATGAGATTCATTCACATACCCAGAGCTGCTGCAGTTACATAAAGCTACGACTTGGTGGTGCTGACAAACTGATTATTTTGCTAAGCAACTGTAAATAGCAGAAACCGTAAACTCTCGTTTCTGTAGTCTTGTATTTGGTGTTGTTTGATAAACATCATAGCCAAAAATCATGTGCAAGACTAGTCGACTAAGCGATACTGCTGCTGCAAGTTGACTTGGAAATACCATTCATTCATTCATTCTATTTATTTATTTTTTTAATAAATAGTGAAACCACTTTCTGTTAATCACTTAAACAGAGCAAGTAAAATGGTGTTCATGTCTATATGATGTTTTAGAAAGCTGCTTTCTGTAAAAACCCTGGAATAAGCTGTGCATTCACATACAGGATCAATGCGAATATCATGACAAATTGAACATGATTTTTTTTATTGGTCCATTACGGTCACTAAAGAAAGTTTAAGACTCTGACTTGTCGGTATGAGCATCAAGACAGAGATGTTTTATTACAGTCGTGGTCAAAAGTACTGGCAGTGACAATCTAGAAACAATGCGAATGAACGTGGTGTTCACACAGCTTAAGCAGCAAATTTTGCAGAAAACACTAAATTTATGTCACTGCCAATACTTTTGGCCACAACTGTAGCGTCTCATTTAAACAAACTTTGCTCCAACAACTAACTTTTATCACTCTGATATGATCAGATATACATTTCAGTTATTAAAATATTTTAGAACTACAGGCAGGTAAATATTGCGGTTTACTTCTTATATATGTAGTAACACTGCTGCATGTAAAAAATAAATCAAATTAGTAGAACAACTCTGTACATAACATGCCTTGATTAGATTTTGACTTTTTTTTTTCTTTGAAATAAATATTCAACCTAATTGGCAACACACACACATATAATATTTTTCTTTAAACGGGTACAATGCCTTGCCCAACCGATTTAAACAACTAAAAGCCATGACAAAACCATACCGTACCTTTTCTGTACTTCACCGAAAGAAAGAAATCCAGAGGTAAAAGCTTGAGTTATATGGGTCAAGAGTTGGTTGGGTGATCAGAGAGAGCAGAGGAAAGTGTGAGTGGACACAGACATGGACCGCGTCCCGTTCTCAATGTCACTCCTGTAATCCAGGGACACAGTTGATTCAGCGCGTCCGCACAAATCCGGTTAACACCAAATCTGCTGATGAACTCTCCTGCTGACCCAAATCCACTGCCGACACTTTCACTCGCATCGCACGTCAAAACGAACAAGAACATGAAATCTGACCAACTTTAGTAACTAGTGTGAATCTTTGAGTGATCCTGCTGCATTGACACACTCCAACAGAAAGACTACTGTAGTAATATCTCGTCTTATTCAGCACAACTAGCTCTAGTCACCACACAATGTCCATCTGAAGACGAAAAGTCATTAGAAGTCCTATGCTGCCAAAAAAATACATGATTAAGTTCACAGTTCCTGTCCAGACCTCAAATTACCATTCCCTCAGGTGTGCCATCTAGAGTAAAGTAAAGCCTTACCTGGATTCTGTATTCCCAGACAGCTCCTGTGTCTCCAACGGCCAAAGACCTTCTGAATGGATCTACACTGGATAAACACCTCACCAGAACGTTCCACGTTTAAGCCGCACATAATCCAGCTGATAAAGTGTCATTTTAATATTGCTAATACAGGGTCAGCGGCTGCATCAATATACAGCTTTACGTTCCCCTCAACAACACTGCTCTCTCTGAAACTACACGTATTCACCATCAAAATAAACTACAGAGCAAACCCAATCTGTCTTCATATACAATGAATATGACATAACCAGCAAAGCATGAGCACAACTCAAAAGAAACACCCTCTCACATTCAAACTGCTTTTATTTCCACTAAATTTCCTAACGTGTAAGTATTTGGATTAATATAAAAAGTTCAACAACTGAGACATAAATCAAACAATTTTCAGAGACATCAGCATTTCTGAATGAATCGGTGTTTCTGAACAAAACATCTGAGTAAATGATTCAATGAACCACTCATAAAGACACTCAATTGCTTCATTACATTTGAACTAATATGTTGAACGTAGGGCTGCACGATTATGACAAAAATCATAATCGTGGATTATTCCCTTGAAATTGTAATTGCGATTATTAATTACAATTATCACAATTTACATTGAATGATGTTTATACCATTGTTTGATGCAACTGCATGCCATATTTTTTTAAAGAAGATAAACAAGCTGAAAACACTAACTGAAAAACCTTTAGTGCTTTTCTATCGTATTAAGTCTCAAATGTCAAATATACATCGGATTGGTTTCTTCTTTAAATTATAAAAAGTAAAAATATGAATGGTATTATAATGTTATACTAAAACAATGGAAAAACCCTTAAGATAACATGTAGAAAGAAAAAACATATCTTAAGCATGCAGAATAACATAAGTAGACTTTGAACGATTAATTGCCACTTTGAATGATTACGTAATTGTGGCATCCATTAGTAGGGTTGGGTATCATTTGGGGTTTTTTCGATACAGGTGCCAAATCGATACTTTTAAAACGGTTCCAGTGCCTAAACGGTGCCTGAACCGATACTTATTAAAAAATATATATAAATAAATAAAAATTCCCCTAAAAAAAGGATGAATTGGCCATTAGCACTATAAACACATGATGTCTGTTTCATTCATACTGGACGCCAGAGGGCACCCTCTCACAGAAAATCCACATATCCAGTCACAGAAGGAGAGAACTCTAGACCCTCCAGGAAATCCCTTATATGGACAAAGACATGGCTATTATAGCTGTAACTCAGTAAACAGAACATATAAACGTTTTGAATGATAAAACAAAGACAAACACTCGACTGCGACAATATCGTTTATCTGTGATATTTAAGCCATCTTTGGTATTTTCATAATAATTAAGTATATTTATAATAGGGTGACCATATTTTAGTTTTAAAAAAAAAATAAAAAAATAATAGGGAATGCTAGTGATAGTCATTTTGAAATAAAAATAAAACAATTCAATAGAACAGAAAAAGAACAGATAATGCTAGAGTTAGAAGGTCATTATTTATAAAAAATAAAAATTAAATAAGTAGAAAGAATAGAGAATGCTAGAGGCTCTTTTTTCTTTATAAATACAACAAGTAGTTAGAATAGAAATAGAATAGAGTGCGCAAATGTTAGAGGGTCAAGTTTTTTAATTAAAAAAACAAGCAGATAAAATTAGAAGTAGCATTAGAATAGAGAGTGCTAGAGTTAGAGGGTCAAATGAAGATGAAAGAGATGTGTTTTCAGCCGTTTCTTGAAAATATTAAGGACTCAGCTGCTTGGATTGAGCTGGGCAGGTCATTCCACCAGGAGGGAACAGTTCATGTAAAAGTCCATGAAAGTTTTATCATGGGTAGAATGCAAAATGTTTCAATACAAGCATTTCAGTCAAATGTAATTTATGCAATATTTCAAACCTTTAACCCACTTGGGAAAATCAACCCATGGTAACAGTTTAAAAGTAGCCCAATACTGTGGACAAAACGCAGACTTGGCAACCTTGCATCCAACAAGAGCTACTGGAGTCAGCTTTGACTGATCACAAGATATTTGCTTCTCAACAGATCCTGAGCTCATTGACAAATATCTGATCTTGTAAGATGTGCTCCCTTTACACAGAGTGCGTGTGACTGCGAAATCGAAAGTGAAAGTAAACAGCGCAAACACTCAAAAATATTTAAATACACTGCATCCTGAGAGCGGCTCCCTGATGCGGCAAAATTATATACAATATTAGAATGTTTAAAGGAGTGGACACGAAAATCGCGGGAGCGAAAAAATGTTGTGGGAGCAGGCGACAATGGTCAAAGATTCAGCGGAAGCAAGATTAAGAAAACAGCTGAATCCCAGACATTTTGGGCAATTAAGAAATCCCAGCCGGACGCATTTTTGTAGGTCCAAAAAGAGGACATGTCCGGGGAGAAGAGGACGTATGGTCACCCTAATTTATAATCTATTGCTAATCGATGTATTCTTTTTAAAGTAGCATATGGAACATATTTTCTGCCTCATTCTGTGACAAGAAGCCTCATCAGATCACAAAAGGAAGCATTTGACTGGTGTTGTGGAGCAAAAAGGTTTCTCTTTTGTTGTACAACAAGTTTAGAAATGTGAATACAAGGGAAGTTTAGCTTTAGGCATTTTAATTTAAGCATGTTTAGCTTAGTTAACGGAAGGCTACCTGCTGCCATCAGAGCAAGTGTAATTACTGCGTTCACGCGCTCCCCGTTTCCCGAGTTGTGCTTTTAAGTGGGAATGTGAAAACAACATGGACACTCTCGTTACTACAAAGATGTGTTGGATTTGTATTATTAGAGCTTTCCGACTTGAGTTCACGTGCATTTTCTCAGTCAGGAAATTATTTTTCACATGCGATGCAAGTGATGATACTTCTTAAGTCCGTTTCGGAGAACCAGAGGACAAATATTTCAATCAATCGCTCAGGCATGGCACCGAAATGAGGCACCGAAATTTGCGCTCTGATTCGGTTCTAGTACATACCGGTTACATAGGTACCAGTGCCATATTGGTACCGGGTTTCGGTACCTAACCCTATCCATTAGTGTTGGGCGATATGGTCATTTTTCAAATCGTGATATTGCCAGTCTGTGAGATCGCCGATAGATGATATTATCGTGCATGGGTGGGTGGGGGCAAGAGAGAGACTGCCTGTACTTGTCATAGGCCATTTCAGAACTATTTGGTCTTTTAAACTGCACGTGAGAGAGAGAGAGAGAGAGAGAGAGAGAGAGAGAGAGAAAACAGGTAAGTTCATATATTTGGGAGTAAATTTAAATTAAACATATATCAGTCACACAGCGCTCCGGACTGCGCGCCCCATGACGAGCCCGACGCACCGCCACAGAAACAAGAATGAGATGCGTTCTAACATACCTGAGGCATTAAACTCAGTGAGGGCTCGGTTAAAATATTGCACATATATCAGGGCTCTAGACTCATTCTTCCCACTGGTCGCTCTTTTGCGACTAACTTTCTCAGTTGGTCGCACGAGCACAATTTGATCACATTTGATTAATCAATGCATGCTGATGAACTTTTATCACAGTTCATAGTTATATGGTAACGAAAGTGTTCCAACATTCAACCCGTTCTTTTTCATCAGTATTATTTGTGATTTAAATTTTGTGAACAGGAATTCCTCTTTTCGTGCGCTTTCACTTTCAAATTCATGATCTTGGTGTCACGTTTTACAAGAAAAGATAATTGTCTGTTTTGCTTCCATCTATACACCTTTCACTTTTTAAGACTAAAACAAAAGATGGATTTATTGTTATTCCTAATTAAAAAGCACAAAAACAATAAAACAGTAGGCTACAATGACAAACTAGCGGACATAACCTTTCTTAACAAAAACGAATAAGACAAGGCATGGCATAGGATGTGCATGCTGTATATACAGACTAATAAATTACAGAATATTTAAACACTGAATCAAATAAATAATAATAATAATAAAATAAACAAGGAAAGCATCCATAGCGTAACGCGAGGTAAACAGCAAAGATAAGCTTTTCAAAACAAAAAGAAAAGTAAAACTAAGCTGGCTGTCGCTGACAGGACTTGCATGTTTTTTTCCACAAGAATACCAACATGTTCACCTTCTCTGGTTTAAGCGGTCTTTTACTTTAGTTTGTAAACCAAATCCTCTGTTGCTCTCAGTCCGCGGCGCACCTTCGCGCTGAGAGCACCTCTCTTCACGTGATCAGTGAAATCTGACTCCTGCTATAATGTGCTGCGGCTCTGCAGCGTGCGCTGTATGAAGCAGACACTTTGGAGCAGCTTAGACCATGCACTCGCACAAATGTGACCTTCGCACATTCTCAAAAATTGGTCGCAGTCTAGAGCCCTGTATATAGGCCGTTCAGATTACTTGTTAAAGTGCAACGAAATACCTTATATCAGCAGACGATATGTGTCAGTGTTTGTGGTTGGAGACTCCTTCACCGGCTACAGGCTTCTCATTTGCACACGTGTGTGTGTGTGTGATACAGTGCTGAATGAAAAAGCAGGGCAATTTGATAATAATAGCCGAATTATAATGGGCCGCCTAATAATAATAATAATAATTATTATTATTTAATACATTAATAGGAGAAATATCATCTTGACTGTCGACAAGGACATCTGCTATCGTCGATACACGATACTATCGTCTATCGGCACAACCCTAGCATCCATAATTGTAATCACGATTAGAAATTTGATTCATTGTGCAGTCCTAGTTGAATGAATGACTCAGTGACACACTCATTAAGACAATGAGTTGCTGCCATAGTTTGATATTTAAAATATAATTTAAGTGACTTAACATTATTCAAAATTCTATTTTTAAAACATTAATCTCACTGTATTAATGCAATTTGTGTAAATGCATTTATGCCACCTCTGAGCTGCATTAAACAGTCTGTGTAAATGCACCAAAATGCAACTTCAGATGCAGCTTCTATTTCTGAGTGAAAATATCACCTACAACTGCAATCAAAAAATCTGTCACTTGAACAGCTGTATTCACAACATCTTTGATATTTTGCTGACCTCCACACATGCTTGGACCCTGATGGATGATGATGTGGCTGTATATTTAGCTGATTTGTTTATTAAAGTCATTTCACATTTTAAAAAAGTGAGTGAGATGAAGACGTGTTAGATAAAGGTGCAGTACTTTTGTGTGAAATCGCAGAATAAAGTCTGAAACACTGGGGACTGTACAGTGTTTTTCTCTGGACACTGAAGGGTGGACTTCTGTAGAGGACAGGAAGGAAATGTGACTAGAAGAGGTTCCTGTAGAGACGGCTTATGCATTGAAACATTTAGTAGGGCCTCAAAAACAAATCATCATTTTACAGCATATTAGCCTGAAGACCACATGAAATGACTTGACAAGCACAGTCTTCTTTCTTATGTTGACATATTTCCTGTTGATACAGGAAGTTTGTGCGGATTTTATGGAAGGATTTTTTTTTTATAGTCAATAGGCTTTGTTTTACAGCTTCAGGACCCCAGACTGCTCACAATACAGTATTTCAAAGCGGCTTTAAAGAAATTCATACTCTTAATGTTCATAATGCATGCATACACAATGCCTTATCCTCATTTAGCGGTTTAAGAAAGAAAAAAAGAAAATAAATGTCTCCTTAAAACTTGATAAAGCAGTCATCCTGGAAATGACTTTACCGTGTCCACACAGGGAGCAGCTAAATCGGTGCGGTACAGAAGGTGAGCAGGGCACTGCTCTGCGTCTATTACATGCTGCCCTGTTTCTGCTGGGGTTTAATAATTTAGGACCCCCTCCCTCCAGACCAGCTGCCCCACAGACACAAGCATGAGCTGCAGGCTGTTAACTCCTTCCTGCCTGAACCCAACCGCTCTACACTGCAAACGACTCGCTGCAGCAAATAAAATCTGTTTGTCATGATCTCTTACACAGCTGCTGCAAAAGCTAAGTGAGCCGCTTCAGACAGCAGTCATACATCACATCATAACTGAACATGATCACCGTATCTGTGGATGTTGTGTGTTTGAGTTCCCATCAGCAGAAGACAAGCGTTCAGGACTGAAAGCGTTTGTGATGTGAGTGACGCATGACCTAGGGAAGGTGTTTTCCACAGGGAAGTTAAAAGCAGTGTGATCACACCGGACTCTTCATGCTGTGACATTTTTTAATGTTGATTTTCTACCTGCTTCAGGCCACTTTAAACTTCTAAACTGAACATGAGCTTTGACTAAGAGCCTTCACAAATCACCAAGCAAATTCACATCATATACTCTACCATAAATCCAGGCAAGGCTCTATACTGCCACCGTTTCAGATGCATCAGTGATCAAATAATTACTAAGTGCAACTGTGAAAAAATATTGAGTGACCAGTGTGCGTGACCTGATTGAAGCTCATGAATATTTGTATAGTACAAACAGAATTCAGAACATTGTATTTTTGTGTATTTAATGTTCAAAATCAGCAGTTTTGAACAAAACGACTGAATCAATAGCCCATTTCACTCAGTACTCTCGGTAAATAACAGTAAAATTACAAGAATGTTTTTTTTTTTGGTAAATACACAAATGTGCTGTTCACACAAGCAATGTCGTTACGTCTTTTTACCAGTAAAATATCATTCACACATCAGAACCAAAATACAAGTAAACTCTATATAATAATATATTTAATACATTAATCTAATAATTTTTTATGCAACTGTAATTGCAATATAAATGCCTTTATGTCATTTCTGAGTAAATACATCTAAATGCCACTTCAGATGCAGTTTCTGTGCCACCTGTGCAGTGCAAAGACGGATACTGATTTAATTTGATTGGTAACAGCTAGGGCTGTGTATCACCAGCAAAGTCACAATACGATATGTATCACGATACAGAGGCCACGGTACGATACATATCACGATACATGACTGCACTGAATTTCACCTCAGCAGAATTTAGAAAAACAGCCGTTTATTAAACACAGCTTACTATAGTGCTGTTTCTAACTATTGGCAAAGCAGCAGTTGACCTCTGCATTATGAAGGGCCTCCATAACTGTACCACAGTACAATATAGGCATATGTTTCATGTTTACATTGGGCACTCCCCACCAGGTACAATATTCAGATTTTTTGCATCTTGTTTTTAAGCCCATAAATAATAATGTACTCGTTCTAATAAATTTATATTGTAATGTACTCGTTCTAATATATAAAAAAAAAAATCATATTTACATTGCTGGTAGGTTATCATTGCACAAATTAACACACTTTCTACATTTAAAAAAAATAAAAATTAGAAGAGTTCTAAACTAATGCGCTGTCTTCTGTATCTAACACACACACACACACACACACGCTCAGGCAATCACACAGATCACGTCGCGGCCGCACTCATTCAGGAACAAACTTTTTAACGCTGCCCCGCAATTTTATCAACTAAATAGCTTAATCGCTCAAGAACTACATTATCTTTCTCAACAAGGAGCTGGTAACATCGTTGTTTCTAAAGGAATTAAAGCCACAGCTTCACTGTTAATAGAGAAACGTGGCAAAACGGTGGTAATTCATACATACACAGCCTCTCTCTCATTTGAACACTTGATGAATTACACTTTTCTGAGAATTGAATATTGAAGTGGAGATCGCTAAACTGCAAGCTAAAACTAAAACCGGTGTTTTCAGAAAGCAAGTGCTTTTATCTAGAGTGGAGAGAGAGCGCGTGTGCACATGGTTGCCAGGTTGACAAAGATAAGTAACACACTTAGCAGATATTTCCATACTGCGTAAGTGTAAAGCTGTTTTGAGGATTACGTCTCTTTATATCAGGCAACCCAGTTGTGTTCCTCTGCAGCCAGATTAAGTTAAGGTTTAACAAGGTTAAACCTTGTTATAGCCTATATATTATGCTCTATTCATTATTTTTTAGAAACCTCGCACTTTTCTGCTCAATTTTAAATGTTGTTCTTGCATTCAAATTAAGCGTGGTCCACTGCTGCACACGTGCCACAATATCGATACAGGGACAGCTGTATCGATACTCGTATCGTCAAATATCTGTGATGATACATCATCGTATCGAACACAGCATTAGTAACAGCCCAATGTGTCATCTTATTCTACATTTTAGTATTGTTTAAATAAATTTAACATTTATACATTTATTCATAAAAGAAGAATAAATAAAAACATTGCCCTCATCAGGGTAAAATATGCCGCGGGAAATATATTTAAGAGGGCAAGTATCGCCCATAATGGGAAAGTTAATGTCTGTGAAGTAGGGGTGTGCACAAATAGTCAAATATTCAATCTGTAATTATTATTGTTGCTTTGCTGTCCATAAGTATACAGAGAATCCAGCTATATAAATGCATATAAATTAATATCTTCGTTATAACTAAATGCACTGGGTGGCGCTGTGGAGCGTGTTAACAAGTTGATTGTATTTGATCACAGAATGTTGTCGTCTGCCTCGCAAAGTCTGGAATTACTTTGATCAAAATGCTCTTACAAAATGGAATTACTTTTGATCAAATGAATCAGTGAAACGGAGTTCTCATAATATCACCACCACAATGAGAATCAGATGAAATCTAAACAGCAGTGGACTGAGGAAAGACAGCTGTCCATCACTGCATTCAGCCAAGAAGAGAGCTGATCTGATCGGAGAGAAATGATCTGGAGACATGTGCTTCCTTCAAGTTTCCTGGAGGGAGAGAGAGCTTTAAGAACAGAAAACACAAAGCGCTGTAAGAAACTCTGCTCAGCGCACCGTTATCTTTGTGTCTCTGGAACGTCTGTGTTGGCACGCATGCTTACTGTTATCAGACTGAGGAGTCAACTTTCATCTGGATATTATTGTTTTTCTCAACATTAACATGATGTGAGACAATACAAACACGACAAACATTGGCCGACTCGAGTGTATGTGCGTTCTGTACTGTAATTGGCACCGTCTGCTTTATTTTTCCATTTCCTCTGCTCGAGCTTGAATGCTTTTGTTCTTTATGAATATATATATATATATATATATATATATATATATATATATTTGTTTACACATGATTTCAACTAAAAGAAAACCTTGAGATATAACGCAGCATTGTTGTAGAACATTGTTGTGTATAATGCCTAATCAAAAACTTTGAAAATTGAGACAAAAACTTGATTATTAAAACATAACGTCTTTCTCACTCATATTCGAATATAATTTTTTTTATGAGCCCAAACATTTGAATACAATATTTTTGAAAAATGCCCATCCCTAATCCCTAACCCAGATTTTTTCTCAAGTGTTCCTCAATGCGCCCCACCTCAGTCTGAATGGAGGATTGAGCTGCTGTCTGTGCTGCTAGTGAACACATCAGATCACGGCCGTTCTAGTGTGCACGGCAGGAGAAAGCGTCTACTCAGAGCGAGCGCCGTGACGCAACTCAACAAAAATAGATATGTGCTCCAATTATAAACAGAGCTGCCTACTCTCCAAGCGTTTATGATGTGCCCATGTCGCTCGCACTGCAAAACGGGTGTGCAACTTTCACAAGTCATTTCAGCAATTCAAAAGATTTATTTTTTAATATAAGTCATACTGCCTTGACACTGAAAAGTAGACCACTTGCAGCAAATTCACTTCAAACTATGTATGCTCCATGCAGATCTGGGTCTGTTTTCACATCAAATGTCACTGATTCCTAAACCACTGCATCCAAATAGTACAAGAAAAGATTGAAAGACTGAAATGGTTGTAATAAGCTAGACATAATATAATTATGTTCAGAAGAGTGAATGCGTGTTCCTCCTACCTTGTACCAGTCAAAATGTAGGCTAGTTGTTTTGTTGTTGTTGTTTTAGAATGTAATGTTTATATTTTAACCCATTTTTTTTCAACAATGTATATCACAGCCTACACATATACACTCATTATGTTTTCATAGCTTTGAATTTATACTTTTTTTTTATCCAATAAATGACAGAAAAGCATTCACTGCAGATGACAGATGGAAATTTGTAGGCCGGTGCATCGATTGCTCAGATATGGCACAGCAGTGGCGTCACATGACAAGAGTCAGCTGAGAGCATGTGTTACAAACAGGAAATGGAGGGTGGGGTGAGCTGCAGAACTAGCACAAAGACACACACACACACACACACACACACACACACACACACACACACACACAGAGACAGACATTACTGTTATATGCTCACCTCTGTGTTTTATTCATTTGAGTAAAACTGGGCAATACAATGCTGGTCTACACTGAATTAAAAACAGTCTAACTCTCCTAAAGGGATTTGTGCGATATAATTAACTAACTTTATTTAAAGAATAATTTTCTTTTTCCCACATCAGTCTTACACTCCTTAAATTGGCAATATTTTAGGGGTCTTAACTACTACATAGTACCATTTAAATTAATAATTTGTGTAATGTTTTTTTAGACCTCCAATCTTGTGCCTAACCTTACCAGTGTCCCACATTAATGGCAGCAAATATTTAGCTTTTTTTTTTTTCCTTCTAGTGTCCACAAGGTGGCAACACGGGCCAGCAGAAAAAGAAAAGCAAGAAACAGAACAACAACAATCTACTGGAGACGGCAAAATTAATAGACGGCAGCATTGACAAGCGCTTGTGTTGGGTGTTATGAGATATCCACAATTCTAGTTTAAACGAGTATGAAGACAGTAGTGCTGTGTTCAAAATATCGATACGACGATGTATCGTCACAGAGATTTGACGATACAAGTATCGATACAGCTGGCCCTGTATCAATATTGTGTCACGTGTGCAGCAGTGGACCGCGCATAATTTGTTTAAAATTTTACAACGTTTAAAATTGAGTAGAAAAGTGCGAGGTTTCTAAAAAAGAATGAATAGAGCATATATAGTCTACAACAAGGCTTAATCTGGCCGCAGAGGAACACAACTGGGTTGCCTGATATAAAGAGACGTAATCCCCAAAACAGAGCTTCCTACTTGCGCAATACGGAAATATCTGCTAAGTGTGTTACTTATCTTTGTCAACCTGGCAAACGTGTGCACACGCGCTCTCTCTCCACTCTGGATAAATGCGCTTGCTTTCTGAAAACACCGGTTAGCTTGCCGTTTAGCGATCTCCACTTCAATATTCTAGTCTCAGACAAGTGTAATTCATTTACTGTTCATTTACGACACACACACACACAGAGAGAGAGAGAGAGAGAGAGTTAGAACTCTTCTCATTTTTTTTTTTTTTAATGTAGAGAGAGTGTTAATTTGAGCAATGATAACCTACCAGCAATGTAAATGATTTTTTAAATATATTAGAATGAGTACATTACAATATAAATTTATTAGAACGAGTAAATTATTATTTATGGGCTTAAAAACAAGATGCAAAAAATCTGAATATTGTACCTGGTGGGGAGTGCCCAATGTAAACATGAAACATATGCCATTACCTATATTGTACTGTGGTACAGTTCTGGAGGCCCTTCATAATGCAGAGGTCAACTGCCTGCTCTGCCAATAGTTAGAAATGGCACTATAGTATGCAGTGTTTAATAAACAGCTGTTTTACTAAATTCTGCTGAGGTGAAATTCAGTGCAGTCATGTATCGTGATACGTATTGTATCGTGACTTTGCTGGTGATACACAGCCCTAGAAGACAGTGTTATCGGTCATAACATCTGGCGAGAAATATCACAGAAACTGGATGATTGTCAAATGGAGTATAGTTTGAAAGTCTGCACATTCGGCTGTACGCATACACTGACTGCTTCAGACAAGTGCAAGTAGTGCTTCGATGGACAAAAACACATGTTAAAATGCGTGGTTCTGCAGAGTGACTTTGTAAACAATAGGGGTGCTCCAATTGATCGGCTACCGATCATTATCGGACGATAATCACGTTGGGATGATTGATCGGCGGTCTCTAAAAGGCAGATCTCAAGCTGATGACGCTGCCGTGAGAGGTTTGGCACGACATGCAGCGGAACCGTCCCAGTCTCTGCCCGGTGCGTGTGAAATAATTATAATGCTGACGGTGAGGTACTCACTACTCACCTTCATATTTCTTCATTAAATAACTTAAAGTAATTTGAAAACCTTTCGTGAGACGTAATTTCACAAACAGCATGAGTGAATCACCGCGCGTGCTCTTTCTTTCTTTCTCAAAATACGCAAATGGCTTCAAATCACCACACATCGCGTCGGTCTATAAGCGTGCAGCACAGTTGACACAGGAATTGTCACTTGCACAGTCGAGGCAGTGTCACATCGTCACTAAAGTTTATAAATTGCATTTCTTTTTAATTCTTTTCACTTCATGTGCATCAGGATTTAAAGTGACAGCGCTGCAGTTAAAGTGAAACCTGCTGTGGTTTGTGTCATTGATGTAAATCAAAAAAGAACAAAAGAAAATGAGAAATCACTCACTGCTCTGCTCGCTGAGTAACTTTTGTAGCTTGAATAAAGCCTATATATAGCCTATAGTTTATGCATATACAACTTATAGTTTATGTGAAGATTGTTTTAAGTTCTCTTAAATTAAAAGTTATACATTTCAAAGTCTATTAAAAGTGAAAAATAATGGCTTTCAATTACTGTAAAGTTGAATGGTTATAATGAATAGCTAAAATTGAGGGGAAATGCATTTAATAGACACATCAGTAGCAGTATTGGTATCAATGATACTGCCTTCCTTAATAATATGCTACTTAGTTAAAAAAAATACAAAATAAAAAAAAAATTCCATTAAACATTGTTTTAATGTTTCTACATTAATTTGGAGGTTCACTTTTGAATTATGACAATATAAATATATTAATATGCGATTAATCACGATTAATTACAGAAAAATTTATTATTTTATTTTTTAATTGGTTGACAGACGGCACTAATGTTAACCTTTTATAGATGTTGGTGTTGGTAGTTCATTTACTGCTGAATATGCATTTCACTTTAATTGTATAGGTCCCCCAGTAAGAGATCAGGACAGCCGATTATCGAATTGAAAATTTGAAGCCTCTGCCCCCTTCAAATTTTCAATTCGATAATCAAGCTCTCAAATGAAGATAATTGAATAGCCCTGGTTTACAGCATTAGTTTAGAGAGTTCTTTTTCCTTTTGTAATAAATTCTTAATTGTTAAATAAATAATACAAGTGCATTTCCAGTTAGAATTTGTACTTTGGCAGAATTTAGGTTGGACTCAGACATTTGTATCACTGATAAATGCCTTTCAATTCTTGTCATTTACTTTTCACAAAAAAAAAAAAAAAAAAAAAAAATATATATATATATATATAAATAAAAAAAAA
>NW_015505554.1:369606-371457 GCF_001515645.1 Sinocyclocheilus grahami
AAATATATATATATATATATATATATAGCAAAAAGACCGAATAAATTGTACCGAACAATGACACTTTGGTGACACGATCAAATAGCAACCAGCGTAGAGTGCAGGCGCGCACTCTTTATAATGCAGCAAACATGCCGGCAGTGTGGAAGCATTTAAAACTGTTCATGTTATGTTTTCTAATAAAGCACGAATTGCATGCATTCTGACAGCGCTGCACGAGCTCGCGGCGCTATCTGCTCCAAAGTCCAAAGCACAAGGAAAATCTGCACTGAAACGGTGTTACTCGTCAGTTGCTCAGTAACATTTTTATGATTCTTTACAAGGCATGTGACAATACGATACGTGCGACATATTCATAATGACACTCATTTATAAATCTGCTGTCAACAAAAAAAAGCATTGAGGTCTTTCCTGCGCATTTCTGCCAAAATAAAAGCTGAGAAAAAGCAAGAACTCTTAAATAAATCACCTAACTCTAGAATGAGTCATTCTTTCCGAATAAAGCTATTTATAGTCATCGGGTGAAAAATCCTGTATTTTTTCATTTTGTGATATATTATCACAGAAATTTCAATATTGCAATGGTAGCATTTTCCCAATATCGTGCAGCCCTACTGCGTACTGTCCACTAGTGGTCGACTGTAATTGGTTTTTTGAGAGCCGATGCCGATATCTTAGAGAGCAGGGTGGCCGATGGCCAATATAAAGCCGATATATACAAGTATATTTTTTATTTTAATTATAATTTATTTATTTTAATGTTTGAGAAACTTGAAATAATTTGAAAATGAATTCTATTAAAAATAAATGTGTAAAATAAACATACTTACACTTTAGATGACAACTTCATGATTCTATATTTCTATTACAGTATTTTTCACAAATAAAGAAATATTTTAAAATATATAATTAAAAAGGAAGTAAACACTGTAACCAACAGGGCACTGGGTAATCTGGGAAGTTTGTGTGCATTGGGAATCATATTTTTTCAACTAAAGCCAAGGTAACACTCATTTTACATGCAGCACGCAGTAAAAATGACATGACGCAAATGCATAAATCAGCATAGTTTGAAATAACGAGTTTAAAGTTGATCACGCATCTCCAGTGAAGCTCAACTCTCCTCCTGTCCGGATTCAATTCACACGGACCGACCGTCACGCAGAGCACACCTATTGTTCAGGCAATATACAAATGCACACTTCACAAGATCTCACAGCTGGATTCGACTAAGTCTGCAAGGTTTGTGAAATTAAATGTTCATTAGTCATTTAAAGGTTTGTTTAAATGATATGCGTATTTGCTGAATGCTGACGGCAAACGAGAAAGCATTATGTCTGCCTTTCTGTTACTAATAATATAAAAGCAATCGTTATAATACTTTTTGCATATATTTTAATTCATTTGTTCAACAGTTCTATCTGATTATTAGACAGACTTCTATCTGTATTAAGGGGCGGTCACACTAGACTTTGAACGTGCAAAATTTTTTCGGACACCGCTGCGAATATGGGCGGGAGCAGGATATGACATCACGCGCCAAGGTTTCCCCTCAGTTATCACAACATGGATTCCGATGTGCTTGTACTGTGTCTTTTGTGACGGTGTCGAAAGTGTCTGGAAAGGAGAAGGCTGTGGGTTCACCCTGTTCTACGGACTGGGAATGAGACAGTTCCATTCTTTAATTCAGGAGCTTCGGCTGGATGAGGATCGCCACAAGGAGTACTTTTGGCTCTGTCATATTTTATTACCATTTTTTAAACTATAGTGAATAAACTGTTCAAGGTGTCTGAATAAACTTTGGTTTGACTGTACATACATTTTATATATATATATATATATATATATATA
>NW_015505554.1:371871-375282 GCF_001515645.1 Sinocyclocheilus grahami
TTTTTTTAACTATAGTGAATAAACTGTATTAATGAATGAAATGTTCAAGGTGTCTGAATAAATTTTGGTTTGTATATATATATATATAACATTTTTAAGTGCTGTAGGTTTTTCCCTTTAAATAGGTTTATATTTATTAATTTTATATTATTTATAAGTTCTTGAGGTGTGCAAAATTAATTTTAAAATGAAAATATAAATATAAAATAACGAACAACATTAAGTAATTTAATAATACACTTGTGTATGGTAATTTTATTGTACTCTCCCTCTCTATATATCGTCTGTTCCTGTTTCCATTGACACCGCGAACCATGCAGCTTCGGTTTTTATTTGATTTTTATAATCTTTTAAAGCTGTATTATATAAAATAGGACGCTGCACTACGGCTAAAATTAGCGCTTCCTCCATTTTTGAATTTCTGTACAGAGAGGTCACGCAGTGACGTATCGATCTTCTACTGGTCACACGTCTTCACGTGATGCGAATTCGCAGGTCAGAGTTCACCAAACTTGAACTTTGGAACGCAGCGAAATGCAAAATTTTTCGCATGAGCTTGCGTTTCCAGTCTGACACATTCGCATGCGTATGAATGGAAGTCAATGGAACGAAAAGTGCAGTGTGACCGCCCCTTTAGGCAGAACTTTTAGACGACGACAACAAACAATGAAGAGGGAGAATGTGAGCACTGTGTGCTCTGGTGCTGCCGTTCTCAGCGCCGTCAAAAGAAAAGTCGGCCAGGCAGAAAAACTTATCGACCGATGCCAATATTTGAAAAATGCCAAATACGACCACTACTGTCCACAAAAGCGTAGGAATGGTAATTTTTCTAAAATATTGTATTTGAATATTTAGGCTCATAAAAAAAAAACGAATATTCGAATATTTGTTTATTTAAATGATTTCACAATTTCTGAACAAGCTTATGATTAGGCATTATACACAACAATGTCCTACAACAACGTTACGTTATATCTCAAGTTTTTCTTTTAGTTGAAATCGTGTGCAAACATACATCTATATCTATATCTAGTAATTCCAAAAAGTAATTCCAGACATCGCGAGGCAGACAACGACATTCTGTGATCAAATACAATCAACTTAACACGCTCCACAGCACCACCCAGTGCATTTAGTTATAACTGACTTTTAGTTTGCGTGCTCAGGATTTATCATGGATTCCCTGCATTTGCGGCCAGCAAAGCAACATGTAGTAAAATTCAAATAGTGTTTTTAATTTGCGAATAATGATTACAGATCGAATATTCGACTATTTGTGCACACCCCTACTTTATACACATTGAGCGCTTCTTTATAAAAGTATACAACACCAACCTAATAGCAGACACATCCCATGGCTGTGAATGAGGGTTTATTTAGAAGAGAAGACGAACATCACAGATGCTCAGTAGACAGTTTTCCTGCGCTGTCAACAGCACATCTATTTATAAGCAGCTGTTGTAGAGAACGTGCAGCGATGAGATCTGCACCAACACACAGACATGATCACAGAGCAGAGTCACACTGACAGCCTGGAGTTCAACAGAGTTTGTACAAAACAGTGCAATGAAAGGCCCCCCTTGCAATCCACTAAAATACTTATTTATAGCCAATACTGAGGGCACACTAAAAACTGACACAAAAGTTGATGTGTGTTTAGTTTTTCACTGGGGCTACTAGACTTGAGTGATGAGTATCTCAGATGTTTGTGTTACTACACACTTGTCCCTTTCTTGTTTTGTTTTGAGCAGAGGACCATGTAGAGGGTCAGCTTTATAAAGTGCTTGGACATTTGTGATGCATGTTTGAGCTGGATTTGAAGGGAAGTGCCCTTGTATAAGTATGCAGGTCACATGACGTACTGAAAGAGATGCTGGTGAATTCACTTGTGGTTGAGCAGAATGACATGGGAAGAATCGTCCTGCCAGCAAGTCCATTAACAGGCCATTAAAGACCACTAACACAAGTCTGGTTTTTATTTTAAGCCATCACAGTGACCACAACAACATGAGACAACACATAAATTGCTATGATGAAAACGGCACTACAGAGCAGTCACAAAATTTCCTTTGCATAGTTTTTTGCTGCTTGTACAGTTGCTTTAGTACGGTTCAGATTTGTACACAATTTCACAATTAACAACAATAAAACTATATGCTTTATCTTTGGCAACGGAATTATTTCAGAATATACACATGCATAATATTTTTAACAAATGTTTTCTTTATGAAACAAATCATTGATGTTTTCTTTTTCAATAAAAGCTAGAAACTAAAAGCTTAAGGCTTTGGCAACTATTAAATTTATAACTGTTTCTGCTGGAAAATGATGGGAAAGGGTTTCAAACATTATTTTACAATGCTCAGCATTACTGATGCTTCTAAGAGTTGATTATCTTTATATAATTTTACAAAGCATAAATTCACATGTATATGATTTTTGTAATTTCTTCCTTTCGAGTACTGAAGGCTCAGTAAAACAATTCATAGATTAACTCAGGAGCCGGGGGCTATGCGCATCGCCGTGAAATGACAAAGAAACTATTTTAATAAAACATACTGTTGATGAATATGATGAGAAAAATAACACTGCTAGTTAGTACATATTTTTGAAAAAGAAACATGATAGTTTGAAATCATCCAAACAAATTTCCTTTTCAACTGTGTGAGCAAAAGAGTGAATGAACACCAGTGAACTGAAGCACTTTGCTATTTTGTCAATTACCTCATCCAAATGCATCCTATGCGATTAATCAGATAAATACACAACATAAATTTTATCTACTTAAAACGACACAAATGCACAAGTAAACTTTAAGTTACATGTTAGACAGCATGTGTAACTCCCATTAAAGGGATAGTAAATTAAAATTCTGTCATTAATTACTCACCCTCATGTCGTTCCAAACTCATAAAACCTTCGTTCATCTTCTGAACACAAATTAAGATATTTTTGATGAAATCTGAGAGCTCTCTGTCCCTCCATAGACAACAAGGGTACTGCCACGATCAAGGCAAAGAAAGGTAAAGAGGACTAGGGGTCAACCGATTATCGGCACCGATATTAAGCATTTTTATGATTATTTACATTTTCAAAACCGATTCGTCAATAAAATAACTTAATTTTGAAACGTGCTATTTGGCTCTGATGCAGCCTGTCAGAATTCCCCACTCTAGCCTAAAGCAGTCTCCGCCCACCGCTCATCTGATTTGTGGGGAGTCACGAGTCAGACCAATCAATGCAGAATTCACTCACTCCAAAAGCGCTTGCTAACTGCAGCTGCTTCAGTGATCACACATCAGCTGTCTCTCAAAGGTAAGGCAGCAGCAGACGTTGCTTCAGTTGCAATAGATCCCAATCCACTAATGTTACACTGAAGTTGCAAAACACCTCAATATTATCTATGATTTC
>NW_015505554.1:375324-400292 GCF_001515645.1 Sinocyclocheilus grahami
GACATTCTGGACCCTTTGCTACTGGAGGACTTCCATCGCACCCATCCTGGTCGCCCTGCACCCAGAAGCCATGGCCACCCCCGTCGCCGCATGAGGGCGTCAGGAGCCGCCCCTGGAGGGGGGGTAATGTCAGGGATTCATCACAGTCAATGCAGTCACCAGCCAGGATAATCACCCAATCACAAGTCACCTGAGTTCTGATCACCCGCACCTGCTGTCACCAATCAAGCCACATTACAAATACACACACATCACAGTCACTCACTGTCCAGTCTACCGTTCACTCCTATGGACTGTTCTGGACTCTCTATACAATATTCTCCTAGAAAGACTTACCTTCTGGTTCTCCCACGATCCTCCAACGACTCCTTGGAAGCTGTTCCACGATCTCCCACGAAACCGGCATCAGACACTTACTCTCAGAACTCAGATAAGAACCCTGGAATCATTCACTATGTTGACACTCACCTGCCTTAACCTAACCCGTTCCACTCCTCCACATCCTGTCTCAATAAACCATCCTGTCTTTCATTTAAGGGGCGGTCACACTAGACTTTGAACGTGCAAAATTTTTTCGGACGCCGCTGCGAATATGGGCGGGAGCAGGATATGACATCACGCGCCAAGGTTTCCCCTCAGTTATATCACAACATGGATTCATTCAATAAAAATTGTAAAAATCACAACATGGATTCCGATGTGCTTGTACTGTGTCTTTTGTGATGGCGTTGAAAGTGTCTGGAAAGGAGAAGGCTGTGGGTTCACCCTATTCTACGGACTGAGAATGAGCGGGGACAGTTCCATTATTTAATTCAGGAGCTTCGGCTGGATGAGGATCGCCACAAGGAGTACTTTCGGCTCTGTCATATTTTATTTCCATTTTTTAAACGATAGTAAATAAACTGTATTAATGAATGAAATGTTCAAGGTGTCTGAATACATTTTGGTTTGTCTGTACATACATACACAGATATATATATATATATATATAACATTTTTAAGTGCTGTAGGTTTTTCCCTTTAAATAGGTTTATATTTATTAATTTTATATTATTTATAAGTTCTTGAGGTGTGCAAAATTAATTTTAAAATGAAAATATAAATATAAAATAACGAACAACATTAAGTAATTTAATAATACACTTGTGTATGGTAATTTTATTGTACTCTCCCTCTCTATATATCGTCTGTTCCTGTTTCCATTGACACCGCGAACCATGCAGCTTCGGTTTTTATTTGATTTTTATAATCTTTTAAAGCTGTATTATATAAAATAGGACGCTGCACTACGGCTAAAATTAGCGCTTCCTCCATTTTTGAATTTCTGTACAGAGAGGTCACGCAGTGACGTATCGATCTTCTACTGGTCACACGTCTTCACGTGATGCGAATTCGCAGGTCAGAGTTCACCAAACTTGAACTTTGGAACGCAGCGAAATGCAAAATTTTTCGCATGAGCTTGCGTTTCCAGTCTGACGCATTCGCATGCGTATGAATGGAAGTCAATGGAACGAAAAGTGCAGTGTGACCGCCCCTTTAGGCAGAACTTTTAGACGACGACAACAAACAATGAAGAGGGAGAATGTGAGCACTGTGTGCTCTGGTGCTGCCGTTCTCAGCGCCGTCAAAAGAAAAGTCGGCCAGGCAGAAAAACTTATCGACCGATGCCAATATTTGAAAAATGCCAAATACGACCACTACTGTCCACAAAAGCGTAGGAATGGTAATTTTTCTAAAATATTGTATTTGAATATTTAGGCTCATAAAAAAAAACGAATATTCGAATATTTGTTTATTTAAATGATTTCACAATTTCTGAACAAGCTTATGATTAGGCATTATACACAACAATGTCCTACAACAACGTTACGTTATATCTCAAGTTTTTCTTTTAGTTGAAATCGTGTGCAAACATACATCTATATCTATATCTAGTAATTCCAAAAAGTAATTCCAGACATCGCGAGGCAGACAACGACATTCTGTGATCAAATACAATCAACTTAACACGCTCCACAGCACCACCCAGTGCATTTAGTTATAACTGACTTTTAGTTTGCGTGCTCAGGATTTATCATGGATTCCCTGCATTTGCGGCCAGCAAAGCAACATGTAGTAAAATTCAAATAGTGTTTTTAATTTGCGAATAATGATTACAGATCGAATATTCGACTATTTGTGCACACCCCTACTTTATACACATTGAGCGCTTCTTTATAAAAGTATACAACACCAACCTAATAGCAGACACATCCCATGGCTGTGAATGAGGGTTTATTTAGAAGAGAAGACGAACATCACAGATGCTCAGTAGACAGTTTTCCTGGGCTGTCAACAGCACATCTATTTATAAGCAGCTGTTGTAGAGAACGTGCAGCGATGAGATCTGCACCAACACACAGACATGATCACAGAGCAGAGTCACACTGACAGCCTGGAGTTCAACAGAGTTTGTACAAAACAGTGCAATGAAAGGCCCCCCTTGCAATCCACTAAAATACTTATTTATAGCCAATACTGAGGGCACACTAAAAACTGACACAAAAGTTGATGTGTGTTTAGTTTTTCACTGGGGCTACTAGACTTGAGTGATGAGTATCTCAGATGTTTGTGTTACTACACACTTGTCCCTTTCTTGTTTTGTTTTGAGCAGAGGACCATGTAGAGGGTCAGCTTTATAAAGTGCTTGGACATTTGTGATGCATGTTTGAGCTGGATTTGAAGGGAAGTGCCCTTGTATAAGTATGCAGGTCACATGACGTACTGAAAGAGATGCTGGTGAATTCACTTGTGGTTGAGCAGAATGACATGGGAAGAATCGTCCTGCCAGCAAGTCCATTAACAGGCCATTAAAGACCACTAACACAAGTCTGGTTTTTATTTTAAGCCATCACAGTGACCACAATAACATAAGACAACACATTAAAAAATGCCATGATGAAAACTGCACTACAGAGTCGTCACAGAGGCTTCGTTCACACTGCAGGCAAATGTGGCCCAAATCAGATTTTTTTTTTGCTCACATGTGACTCTGAAATCTGTTTTACTCATGACAGTGTGAACAGCACAAACCACATGGAATCAGGCATGGGACGATAACCGGTTTAAAGGTATACAGCGGTTTGAAAAAGTCACGGTTTCAAAACGACAAAAATGTTCCGCAGTTTTTTTTACGTCTCATCAAAGATGGAAAGTGCAGGACTCCCTCAGTTGTGTGCAGCGAAGAGCGTAACGAGTCACATGACCCCTTTCGAAGGGGGTGAATCCCTGGAACTTTTTCCCCCGTCAAAAGACGAAATCTGCCATATGGGAATTTTTCGGGTAACGTAGACTAACCATGTTCCGTACACAACGATGTTCCGTACAGATGACGTTTTAGTGCCGATCGCTAAATAAATACTTCCAGGTCGTACATAAACTATATATCTGTCGTGTCTTCATTTCTCCCGCTTTGACCCCCGATCAAGACAAGAGACCCACCCGCCATTTGTTTCAGTGTTGAAATAAATACTATTTGGCTTGCTACTGAGGCAGATAACAATGGCTAATTAACTAGCTAACGTCAACTAGTTTCCTCCCTCACGTTACTTCACAGAGCGAGGAATAGCAGACTAAAGTACTGCGTTTCTGCGATTTAGTACAATAATTAAATTTAGCTGGTATCACGTCTATACTTTTAAGCTTCCTGCCATTGTTTACATCTGTTCAAAATCACGACATTTAAAAAAACAAACAAACTGCTGGCTCTCAGGTGTCTTTGCCACTGTTTGAGTGTTGTACGGAGAAAGACCATGTGTATGTGTGACACACATTCGCGCTCTCTTTCCTTATGTGTATGTGCACACATCCTCATACCTCACCGCTCCAAACTTAATCCAGGAAAGGTGAACATTCCTGCATCATAACTTGGACTGAAAGTGGAATGTGTACAAAGTGAGCATGTCTCCAAAAACCTCGTTGAGCTGCAGGTTTAATGACTGCATTTATTGATTTATTTTACAGAAATTATGTTTTGATTTATGCTTTTGATTACTGCAGGTTTAGGCTGCAGTGACTGCATTTTTTTCCATTTAGAAGGATTTTTTTTTTTTTTTACAGAAAATAATTTATTTATGTTCTGATTATTGTTGAGCTGCAGGTTTAGGCTCACTTAAGTGACTGCACTTAATTAAATTAAGAAGAATTAAATTATTTATTTTAATTATTTAGCCTGACATGTTTATTTTTCCAAAACGTTCTATGTTTCTTAAAAATAAAATGTACTGTGTTCAGTGGGGGGAAAAAAAGTTGTTGTTTTTTACCCAGACATTTAAAAATAACATTTTAGAGCTGTAATCGCAATACCGTGAAACAGTGATATTTTTATCTAAGGTCATCATACCATCAGAATCTCATACTGGCCCATGCCTACATGGAATCTGATCTTTTCAATTACGATTTGTGCCACTTCCATATGTGGCACTAAATCCGATACAGGTCAGATGTTTTGCAATGCGACCGCAGTCTGAACAGATCATGTGACTTTCATGTCACTCTAGACCAGGGTTCCTCAAATCTTGCCCTGGAGGTCCAATGCGCTGCAGAGTTTAGCTCCAACCCTGATCAAACCCACCTACCTGTGATTTTCTAATGATCCTGAAGACATTAGCTGCGTCTCATTTAGAAGGCTGCGTCCTCCGGAGGTCGCATTCGAAGGCTGTCTCATTTCAGAAAAGCAAGTAGGACACTCCGAATACGACCTTCGAATGCGACCTTCTTTCACAGGAATTCGGAGGATGCATGAGGTGTATCCTTCGCTGCTACAGATAACCCACAATTCTTTGCGTCGCCGTGAACAACCGTTGTTAATTTGAAAAATGCCGGCGCCAGCAGATGTAACGTACACACAAGCGCAGATGTGGTGTTTACAATTTACCTTAATTCGCCTCGGTAAAAACAGATAAACTTTGTTTTTAATATCCTCCTTTTTTTCTCTAATAGATGCCTGCTGTACGTACGCTGCAGCTCCTCAAACATTGAACAAAATATAACAAGTAAAAGCATTTTTTTTTTCCAAATTACTTTCCAAATTTAGAAATAATTTTCCTTCATTTAAGTAGTGTGAGAGCGCAACGATGCTCTAAATGTGTTGGCATAGCAACGCGATACTTCCGGTTTCCTTTTCCGCCTGTCCTACGAAGGCCGTCTCGTTTAATTCTAGGTTGAGGACACTTCGTATATGCATCCTACAGAGGATGCGACCTCCGGAGGGTGCAGCCTTCTAAATGAGACACAGCGTCTGATTAGCATGCTCAGGTGTGTTTGATTAGGGTTAGAGCTAAACTCTGCAGGAAAGTGGATCTCGTGGGCCAGATTTGAGGATCCCTGCTCTAGACCAACATTTGTCATGATTCTGTGCTCATGGGAGTCACTTCTAAGATTCTCATAAGTATTACAGAGACACTAACTCTCTATATACAAGCAAACCATGAGGGCTCGTATCATAAAAGTTTCAAAAAACTGCTCTCTTCTGTCACATCCTTGTCTTTATGTTTCATATTGTCTGCGCATAATTTCACTGGCTTCTGCAGCAGATTACACTATAAACAAACGCATAATCGCTTACTTTATGGCCTCCGTGTTTACTTCCATATGACAGCGCAAGTGTTGCCAAGTCCACAGTTTTCCCGCAAAATTGGACTGCTTTTTCTTTGGTGACACGGGTTGTTTTAAAGTGGCCCCACTAACGATAAGGGCTAGTTTTAGACCAGTTTTGAGAAGCAATTGGGCAGATTTTGTTGTGAAAATATGGCAATCCAGTTCGTATTGTTCTTTTTAACATGCGGGTCAGTTCATAACCATGATCTTTTCACACTGGAAATCTGATATTGGCCACAGTTAAAACTACAATGTGAAGAGCTATACAAAACAATAATAATAAAATTGGATCTGAGCAAAAATTGAAATTGAGCACTAAGGCTCGCAGTGTGAATTTAGTAAGATTTTCCTTAACATAACTCAGCTTTTTGCTGCTGGTTTTAACAGGTTTTTGGTTTTACTTTTTACAGTTGAGTTAATACTGTTCAGATCTCTATACTACACAAATATTTTCACTGATTTCACAAGAAAACAAGAAAACTGCTAAATGATTTATCTTTAGCAACAAACTTATTTTAGAATACACATGCATAATATTTTTCAATTAAAGTTTTCTTTATGAGACAAATCATTGATGTTTTCTTTTTCAATAAAAGCTAGATACGAAAAGCTTAAGATTTTGGCAACTATAAATTCATAAACGTTTCCATTGGAAAATGAAGGGTTTCAAACATTATTTTACAATGCTCAGCATTACTGATGCTTCCAAGAGTTGATTACCTTTATATTTTATGAAACATTACAAAGCATAAAATCACATGTATGAAACAGATGAGCATTTTTGTAATTTCTTCCTTTCCTTGATCGATTAACTGCGAGGCCAGGGCTATGTGCACTGCGGTGAAATGACAATGGAACTACTTTAACAAAACATACTGTTAATGACAATATGGTGGGAAAAATAACACTGCTAGTTATTACATATTTTTGAAAAAGAAACATGATAGCTTGAAATAATCCAAAGTCAATAATGTTGGGCATTGCCTTTTCAACAGTGTGAGCTAAAGCTAAAGAGTGAATGAACACCTGTTAACTGAAGCGCTTTACTAATTTTTTGTTTTGTTAATTACCTCATCCAACATAGCCTAAATGTAGGCTAATATTACAACGTATATCTATCTACTTAAAAAGACACAAATGCACAAGTGAACTAAGTTACACGCTAGTTAGCATGTGTAACTCTCATTGCTCTTGCTGTAGATCACACTGAAACAGAACTGTGCAAAAGCACAAAACATTCTCAACATTTTATTACAAAAGTGTGCTCATTATTAGAGATGCACCGATTGCAATTTTCTTGGCCGATTCCGATTTTTTTTTGTTAGTGTCTCTACTCATTATAATTCTATGTACACACAATATGACAGCATTGTGTTGCACATCTTGAACTATATCGCACAACTATATTGTGTTATCGAGTGATTTGTCCCTTGGCGTTTTTGAAGCCATGAACATATTGTTGAAAAAAAATAAAAAGAGAAAAATAACACAGCTAGATTATTAGCAACATCATTAATGTTTTTGAAAATGAAATATTTAAAAGGAATATGACATTGCTCATTGCTCACATTCCTAAATAATATTAATCATACAACATAAACCTAAAACTACATATTACATCTGCACAAAAGAACATAAATGCACATGAACTTAACTGTGCTACTGGTGTGGATGCGCTATACACAAAGAATGTACATTCCATTAAAACATTGTTCTCATAACAATTATTCTTGCACTTAACAGTTATTCCATTATCAAGTGATTCCAGTCATCACGGAGTGCTTTCAAAGCCATACTTTCACTTTGGTTCCTCTGGTCTGGATAGCATGCTGTCCCATCGCTAACCAATCAGACCAAATGATCATCGTTTTCATGATCGATCGTCACTCTCACGTTCGAGTACTCAAGTACGTGAATGCTCGTGCCCAACCCTATTATAAGATATAATACTTTATAAGAACTGTAAGGAATTATGCCAACTAAATCTACTGAAAAGACTGTACGGATAAAAACTTAAGAATATCATACCATCAACAACATTTTTTATCCACGTTTTAATTTATTGTGCACCTCTGTTGTGCAGCACCTTATTTATTAAAAAATAAAAATGCAATGTTTTAGAGTAGTATATTTTAAAGAACTGATTAAATTTCTTGCACTTCATTAATTAATGTGACTATCACATTTTTAATGATAATTTATCAAAATACAGAATCCAGAAAAAAATGAAAATCAAATTTGTGAAAGAAAAAAATAATAAATTTCATAGTGCTTGATATAGTTAAGATTTCATATTATATATTTTAAAAACTTATATTTTATATGAATTCAATTGCGACCAAATTTGTCAAGTGTCAATTTTTAAAATTGAGATGTATGCATCATCTGAAAGCTGAATAAACAAGCTTTCCATTGATGTATGGTTTGTTAGGATAGGACAATATTTGACCGAGATACAACTATTTGAAAATCTGGAATCTGAGGGTGCAAAAAAATCTAAATATTGAGCCTTTAAATTTGTCCAAATGACGTTCTTAGCAATGCATATTACTAATCAAAAATTTTGTTTGAATATATTTACGGTAGGAAATGTACAAAATATCTTCATGGAACATGATCTTTACTTAATATCCTAATGATTTTTGGCATAAAAGAAAAATCAATCATTTTGACCCATACAATGTATTGTTGGCTATTGTCAAGTATGTCCATTATAAATGTAATTCACTCAATAGGCAGCTCAGTAGCTTTGGGACAGAGCTAATTTTTCATACTGTTTCTGTTGTCCGTCGTCGCAGTTTACCACTGGACTACTGCAAACGAGAATACAACGTGTTTAACATCAGCTGTCTGGACTCAGATCCTTCCAGCAAACAATCGTGCCACCTGCTTTTGACCAAACCGGTTTCTCTGGATGCTCCAGTCCGTAACAGACATTTCTTCCTGATACTGCCATGAAGACGCTCCAGAAACACACGGCCGTTCCACTGCACTTCAGGGTTTGGTACTGAAACCCTATTGGCACCGGTACTTTTTTGACTGGTATGTACCGGGCCGAATCTGAACGCAGACCTCGGAGCCACTCAAATGCCTGAGCTGTCGATTGAAATATTTGCCCTCTGGTGCTCCGAAACGGATGTAAGAAGCATCATCACCGCACGTGATCTCTAGTAAAATTACACTGCATTCATGTGAACGCAAGTCGAGAAGCTCTGACAATACAAATCCAACACATCTTTGCAGTAACGTTATGCCGAGTTCACACTGCACGATTTTAGCCCGATTTTTCACTCGCCGACAGGTTTTGCGAAATCGGCGACAAATTACTGAAATTGGAGGCAAATCGGTGCTCGTTCACGCAAGTGACAATCACGCAGTGTGAATTATCAAAGACGCGATCTGAGAGAATCGCCGACACGTCGCCCACAAAATATTTGGCATGCTAAATATCTGGAGCTGTCGGCGATTCACAATCACGCTGTGTGCAATGATTTCTGACAAAAAAAAACACATCGGCGATGACCTACAGCCAATGAGAGAACAAGATACAGGGCAGAGGGAAGTTCGGGGAGGAGTTATAGACCAGAATATCAGTATTTTAATAGATATATGAACAATTATATCATACAGAAACAAGCAGAAACATTTGCTTGACCAGCCACATCATCATCATAACAGTTACTGCAAAATTATTTACCTCCAACTCTCTTTGCAGAACACCCAATCCCTGTTCCCTGCATCTGCCTCCTGCATAATTGTTTTTTCTTTTTTCTCCTTGTAGCTGGAAATCAGCTCACAAGACAATTTGCGGGCTATATATATATTTTTGAATAATTCCAGTCTTGCTCGAGAACTCGCAAGCGGGTTCTCACGTTATTTCCTTATCACTTCTCACGTGTGTTTTGTTGTGAAATGTAATTTGTGGACCAGACAGAGCTGTGGGCGATTCTTCCTATTGTAAAGTCATGCAATGTGTAACCCAGCCCCCCCTAAACTCCACCTATGCAACGAAGTAATAACTCAATGTATGGGAAACACTGGACACTGCTATAAGTCAATTGGCCAAGAGATAGCAAAAATAAAAGTTCACACATATTACACCGCCTGCTGCTCATAACTGCATAAGAGTGCACCGGCCACGAGCGATGACATCGTGGATGCTATTGTCGGACCTACACACACAATTCATGAGGAAAGTTAACGTGCACATTATAATCAGCCCAGAAGTTTCGTCTGAATTGCATGTTTCTACTTTCACATGCAAATGACTTGCACTTATGAATATGATAACTTTCCGGCATCAATTCTAGTAGGGTAAAACGTAATTACGCTTTCGAAACGGTCTGTTTTGCCCTGCCATCATTAGCTGAAGCTGTGTGTGAACAAGAAGCGGCTGCAGAGTGTGAGCTGCTATGAAAATCGGCCTGCTATGCCTGCCTATAAATCGGCCTAATTTGCAGCACAATCGGCCGATGCAGATTAATTCAAAAATGCCAAAAATCAGCCGATCAATCAGTCGACCTCTAAAATGTCAAGAACCAAAGTGTCAGAAGAACTGGGTGTTCACTGATGCTCTCTATAGTGAACACAATCACATGAGACAAAGCAAATCATGACAGCTGCTCAGCTTTGCATCAGGTTCAGGCACATTTCTCCTACCGTTCAGTTTAACACTAGCAATGTCAACAGAAAGCAAAGCTTTATTCCAAATGCAAATGATGCATTTTCACATGCAAAGCATATTAGCGTAGCACCGGCGACTTGTACAGCGGTACTGTCCTTCTGTGGTCCACTTTGCTTATTCAAAACAGCACATGAACGTCAAATAACAGACCTGTATTCAAACGACCTGCGAGGAAATGAGCATGATGGCACGGGCCAACGCTGGACTGCATGAGCACTGCAACTCACCTTAAACAGGAGTCACGAGAGATTGTGCCATCGCTGCTCTGACGGTAAAGACAACTTCCAGTTCATTAAGTGAGTTGGATGTTGGTTCAGGAAGCACTCTGATTCAGCAAGTTCAGACTGAACTCTCTTAGAACAACTCCTTAAAAGAACTAACTCGTTTGTTCGTGAATCAGACAACTGCTCACACTGGATGTTTGAATGCAAGGACAGCACTACAGAAATGTGCGCTTTCATGCCAGTATTTTACACTATGCTGTTTGTTTCTCATCACATTCAATTCAGACAGCAAACTCACATTCACATGAAATGTGATTTCTTTTGCCTTGACAGATTCAGCAGTGGCAGAGCACGAAACACTTTGCCCTTATTCATGGTTGGGTTCAAAATTATTTTTGCATTCCTTAAAGGGTTAGTTCACCCAAAAATGAAAATTCTGTCATTAATTACTCACCCTCATGTCGTTCCACACCCGTAAGACCTTCGTTCATCTTCTAAACACAAATTAAGATATTTTTGATGGAATCTGAGAGCTGAATAAAGTCGTTATTTTTTTTATTTTGTGCACAAAAAGTATTCTCGTAGCTTCGTATAATTGTAGGGCTGAACGATTTTGGAAAATAATCTAATTGCGATTTAATATGCAATTATTTTTTTAAAGCTCTTTATGTTCTGTATTATTCAACAAAGACAAGCTATAAATCATTGTATAGTATGACCAACACACTATTAGATAGATTAAACATAAATGTTCTTTTCTGTAGGCCAGGCCTATATGTTACGATGAAATTAGGTGATGTAACTTTAGACCAGTGCTTCTCAGACTACCAAATTATTTCACTAAACATTATGAAAAAATTAATGTTTTTTTTTATTTAAAGGGGAAAAAAACACCTGCATCACTTGAAACATTGAAAAATAGCATAGAGAGAATAACTTATTATTATTCTCTCTCTGTTATGTATTTATTTTTTGTGGGTTTCTTGCTGTACTTGAAGCAGCGCTGCTTAGACCGATGGGTGTGTGTCATCAAAGTACTGCGAGAGCTATAAGAGCGCGGACGTCTCCTTATGCTTTCTCTCGCTCGCCGTACTTTGATGTCATACACCGATCGATCTTCAAGTCGAACACACCTCTTTACTCTCGCGTGTCACAAAACTAAGAAAAATCTAACATTTTCACATCGCGATATTATCGCAAATGCAATTAATCGTTCAGCCCTAATTGCGGATGAACCACTGATGTCACATGGATTATTTTACAGATCTCCTTGCTACGTCTCTGGACTTGGGAACATTTCAGTTGTGTTGCTGTCTATGCAGGGTCAGACAGCTCTCAGATTCCATCAAAAACATCTTTAATTTGTGTTCCGAAGATGAACGAAGGTTTGGAACGACATGAGGGTGAGTAATTAATGATTTATGGGTGAACTAGGGATGCTCCGATCAGGATTTTTGCAGCCGATACTGAGTACCGATTTCTTGTCATGGTGATCGGCCGATACCGATGCTTCAAGCTTTATATAGACGGTTTCAATGGGCGCACGCGCCTGGCCCAAAGTTAACTTCCTCTCTGTGTTTGTTTATCAGTCTGGCTATGGTGCCGGCTACAAACACAGTTAAAGTTAAGGTGATGAGTAGACTGAAGTTGGGCTCAGGTGGTTGTGCTGTGTGATGAGTTTCCCATGCATTTATTTATTTGTGGTGCTTGCCACAATATCAAAACTGAAGGATTTTCCAAAAGGCTTCGTTCAATAAACATGAGCACGTACCGTTTACTGTTTACCGTTTAGAAATCAAAATGAGGTGCAGCGATAGGCATTTTCTGGGTTTCTTCTGCGAGGCGTATTTGGACTTTCCGTGCGAGAGCGTCCTCTGGTCTTTGGATGGAGATTTACTGCTGATCACAGAACCGTGCTTCACTGAAAGATACACATAACGATCACAGCTTCTGTCGAATCGTGATTTCGATTCCATTTCGATTTATCGTGCAGCCCTTAATTCAGAGATTTTAATTTTATATCATAAAGACTAATCAAGTAGAGGCTACGTCGCAGGTCTGATGCAGACGAATAACCCTTTAACGGCACCAGTCTGTAAACAACAAGTCATGTGCCACTTCAGGAGTCAGTAGCATCTGTCCTGTGCTCATCCAGAATTATACGAGATCATCAGGTGTGCATGATAACACACACACACACATAATTATTTTAGAAAACATTTTTGCTAAAAGTACATTAGGCTACATGTCGAGCAGCTAATCTAAAAATGTATTTAATTTTCTTCTAGTCAAAAACATACACTCAAAACATACGTATGTATCATTAATCTACATTTAAACGGCATTGTACAAAGTTACATTGGATTTTTGAGAGTCTCTCACTGTTTAACTCGCATAATATTTGAGTTTAAGTTTATTGTAAAAGTGTACCTTTTAAAACGGTACCGTTGGTAGACATGCTTTTTGATTACTGAAATTTTATTTACCCATTAAATCAGAAACCAGAAAATTAAAAATGGGAAAACCTAGAAAAAATAAAAACTGAAAAAAAATGTATTTGGGGGAAAATAAAAATTATTTCATAGGGCCCTATCTGAGGTAGCAGAGCTTGGCACATTGCCAAAGCCAAAATGCAGGTATTGGAGCAACCTTAAATCATGTGATACTTCAAGCAAAAATACAAAACAGCAACAAAATGTACTTCCGATAAGGTAGCCTATGTAGAATTGTTTACGGAGCAGATAAAATGCCTATAATTTTGACTCATCTTCTTTCTTAAAAATGATTTAAAGGGGTCATATGATGTGATTTCAAGTTTTCCTTTCTCTTTGGAGTGTTACAAGCTGATTGTGCATAGATAAGATCCCTGAAGTTGCAAAGACTAAAGTCTCAAAACCAAAGTGATATTCTTTATAAAAGTTAAGACTCTGCCACGCCCCCCTAAAACGGCTCATTCTAACACGCCCCCACATATCTACCTCACTATGTGGAAATATTAGCGCCCAAATGTGCACGCAAAGAAAGAAGGCGTGGTTTCAGTAACCGCAAAAATGTGAGGTTTATTTTATTTTCCAAAACTTTATTTGCACGTTGAAAGTCATCCAACCAATATATTAAATTTTGTTTGTTTAATGCAATTATTTTTATGTTTATGCAAACAAAAAGTGCATAGTGCAGCTAATATTATTTTATTTTATTTATTTACATATTTCCCCCAATATGAAACTTGGTGAAATGATTTCAGTGTGTGTATCGTTACTTTCAGAACACTTCCAGCACACTTTAATAATATAATTTTGGTCACTATAATCATGATATTTAATGTTCATACATTTCATCTCTACATATAACAAACGTAAAAATATACAATCTACTTCAAAAACAACTTCACATGAGCTTGTGTTTCTGGTCTCCTGTATTTGCATGCGTATGAAAGGAAGTCAACAGACTAAAAAGCTCCGTAATCAGGTGGCTTAGGTTGTGTTTGATAGGTTTTGGAGCTCACCTCAGCAGGAGCAGCGCTGGTTACCCCTGCTTTAGATGAACGTGAGCTGGCTGCTTTGATTTTGCTCCCATCAGAAGGCAAACAATGAGCCGATGCGCTACGACCTTGTCATTCATACAGATTATGTAACGCAACTACAAATACTGACACATCAAACAAACATATGCCATGAGGGCCACAGTTACAGTATACAACAGCATGCAGTGGCATGAACTTTGCTTAAGGATTATCATAGATCAAATATGTTGAAAGGGCATGTCAACTGTGGAGAGAGCTGGATAAAACAGACACGAGTCAAATCAGCACTATCACTGACCAACCACATAATCCCAAAAGCCTCCATCTACAGATGGGAACAATTTAATCCTATTCAGATCTGCGGCTGAAAACATGAAGTGGGATAAAATGAGATCAGGAAAAAAACGCATTACAACAAAAGCAACAAATATTCACCGTCTTCACGTGTTTTGTAACGATGCCAATTTGAACCCTTCCATTTTTGGCAAACAACGTGATGCACAACAGAGGTCTACGGTTCAAATTAAAACATGGAAGAAAAATTGTGTGATTATTCCAGTTTTAATAATAATTTTATTATTAGTAATAGTAGTTCTATCTTTGCATTATATAATAGATTTGTCACAATTTCTTCAGGTTAAACCAAACTTTTATTTTGATTGGTTGCTGTAAAGACCTTTAAGGGTGCGTTCACACTTGTAGTTCGGTTCTCTTGATTCATTTGGTCCTGGTCCGGTGAGCGTTCACACTGGCATTTTAGACAGCGAACCTAAAGGCATAGTGATATGTTCACAACCTGATTGGTCGGATTGAATGACGTATATTCCGCGACGGAACTCACAAACACCCCAAACAAAAGCCGAGTTCGATTTAAAGCAGTGCTGCACAGACCGATCGGTGTTTGACATCAATGCACCCATTCACTGATCGGTCTGCTCAGCGCCGCTTTAAGTTGAACACACCTAATGCCGTCTGCTGGACTAAGCGCGCTCATTGCTGCGTGTACTTATGATTTTATTTTCACCACCTTCGAACCCATGAAAAGGCACTTTACCTCGTTTCTCCATGTTTACCCTCTGCTCATTTTGTTTTGGATACACTGCTCGTTCCGTGTCGTCAAATCATGTCGCATATAGGGTTGGGTATCGTTTGAATTTTATCGATTCCGAATCTGCTTTTCGATTCCAATAAGAAAAAAATCCAATACAAAAAAAATTAAGTCAAATATTTAGATGTCAAACATTTATTCTGTCTTTTTACAAAGCATTCTGTTGCAGCTGAATAACACGAGCAAAAATCAGCAGCCTACAGAACACTGCAAGAGGAATTGTCCCCATGCTTTAAAAAAAATACCACAGCAAAAACAACTAGATTCATATAAATTTAAAGTATTAAAGTGTTAAAGACAAGTAAACAGTCAGTAATAAGATAGGAACAAACAAATCAATTAGCAATATCATAAATAAATACAACTGGACAAAATTTCAGGTACAGAAACTGTAATTAACAGTTTAAAAACACTGCATAGATTTATTTTCATAAATAAAATATAGATTAATCAATTAAAGTTAAATATATTTTCAAGTATATTTCATTGTCAAGATCAGTGAATGATTTTCTTTTGTTCTTTGATTAACATTAATGACAGGCAGCGCGTTTATTAGGCTGCTGTCTCTTAAATTATATTATCTAAAAACACTGTACATGTGTGTTTTCTTTCTCATCTGTTTACGTTCACTTAAGACAAAAACGGCTGCGTTTATGATGATATACTGACGTAGTTTTCTGCATATTTGTCGACAAATATGAAAGTCAGTATCGGCCCGGAACAACCTTTTCTACAGTGGAAATACACGGAACGGTTCGAGAACGGACACAAACCGGGAACCCGTAAATCGTTTTTAATCACATTAAAAGGCAGCAAGCAGGATTCCTCTCTACAGTTCCTGCACAGTGTCACAGCGCAGGAACTTCACGCCATATTTCACGCCCTTCCTGTGGACCAGCGATATGAATCATGCTCACAGGGAGAGTTTTAGATGGTGTAAGAATTATGAATAAAAAGATTTTCTTCTGAGTTTTGTTTGCTCTCTTTCATGAGGTCAGTGTCGTGTGAGTGTGTGCAGGGCTTTTATTTCATTCTGATGCTGACGTTTTGTTACATAAGACTACACGCAACATGCCCACCTCACAGCAGCCTCATGTGCTCAAATCCCCCTAAATATGACGGATGTGCAGGCTCAAATGAAATCTGCAGAAGTCTGACATTTTTAATTTTTTGGGAAAATTGATGCAAACTGTAAAATAGGTTAAACAGAGCACTTAAGGGAAGAGTCACGGGCCAAATTTTGTGAATGATGGGCGAATGAGAAAGACTAAAGATATTTTAACCATATAACTGATAATCCAGATCATATGTAACATTCTGGGGTACGTTTCCCATACAATGACGTAACTCACTGCTTAACTTGCATAGTATGATGCAAGAAATCAAATCGCTAGTCACGACAGTTTGACGAAACAATATTGTTGCAAATTTGTCATTCAACCACGTTGGCTAATGATGTCACACAGGTAGTAGAGTAATAACTTCTTTTAATTTATCCATTAAAGACCTAATTAATGCCAGATTTTTGCTATAAATTACGGACATGGCATCTGAGGTTGAATGCTTTTTTTGTCTCCTCAGTTATTCTGCTTTGTGTCCAGATTCAATCATCGGCTCTTTCTTACGTGAATATGAAAATTCTGTCCGTTTTTCACAAGCGATTGGTCTATTTAGACCAATGCCTAAAAAATGTCAGACATGCTAAATGAACAAGCAAATTCACTTTCTGACAGTAGGTGGCGCTTACAGAAAAGCACAAACAGAGCAGATTTACCGTATTGGCCCGAATACAAGATGACCCTGATTATAAGACGACCCCCCTTTTTCCAGATGTACATTTTGGAAAGAGGCTTTTTAAAAAACAAATCTTGTTTTTTCTCAGTAAAACACATTTTGTCTTCAATTATTATCATATTGCATATTTTTCCTATTTTAATTGTTGTTTTGAAAGTATGGTAAAATGTACCAACAATCACATTTAAAAAAATATACATTTTAAAAACAAAAACAAAACAAAACCGGTAGCCCATCTGAATTCGGACATTTAGGCTATCCGTCTAATAGTAGCCTACCAAAATCTTATTAACAGTAGAAGTTAAATCTTACTGTAGTCTTCAAATCTGGGTACTGTCTTACGTTTTAAAATCACAAAGGGAGTTTGGTCCCATCAGGCTAATGTGACAGTCACGACTCGTGCAGCTGTAAGCTTTTCTTTTTCTTTTGTTTTTACTCGCGATCTTTACAACGCGCATTACATTACCTATTTCATGGCACACTCATTTTCTGCGTATTTGGCGCCACCTATTGTTGTGGGTGTATTATTGACATGTCAAAGTCTAGACCCTGAATATAAGATGACCGCATTTTTTCAGATGTATTTCCAAGAAAAAAAACATCGTCTTATATTCGGGACAATACATACTCTCTTACCAACTATCCGTTTTATCCACTTGTCACAGAAGAAAGTCAAAGAGTAAAGAGTAAAAATACACATTTAAAATAAAAGTCTCACGGACAACATGCGAATGCTCATCAGACGCATTAACAGCTGTTTGAACTCCAATATTTACCGAACTGAATATTCGCTTTGGTGTGAACAAGCATTCATTTTACAACTGATTCGATCAGAGCACTGACCTGTGTTCTGTCGCGTATCTATCATTTACTGTAAACCGCGAGGAGAGATCCACAGCTGCCCGACCTGCGGACAGTCCGTCAGTCAGTCAGCGGAGAGCGGCACTCCCCGAACCCGAACCCGCAGCCGCGACAGCTGCAACCGCGCTGATTCTGGCCCAAATAGCGCGAGCTTCACGCAGATGCCCTGTGGTAAACGTGGTCTACACAACGCTCGGTCCAAATTCGGCCTTTCTTGTACGTCCCACACTCGCTGTCCGGCGCTGGAGTGGTTGCTCTGCGCTCGCTCCGTCAGGCTCTGGCTCCGGCCATCAGACAGCGGAGATGGGCGCGGCCGGTGACCCTGCTCTCCGGGCTGGGAAACCCCACGCTGCGCCTGCGTCACCACGCAACCGAGTCGACTCTTTCGGCGCCAAATCTGGTTTCTCGGTAAAAATCAACTGTATTTTATTGATTTATTCGTGAAAGTAATGTCATGTTAAAAACACATATTTTTAAGATAGTGTTTGTCTTAATATTTTATTGTTTGTTTTTTTTTAATTCTAATGGATGTATTTTGTACTATATTTGCTGTAGAGCTTTGGGTGTAAGAAAAGTGCGTTATAAATAAAATGCATTATTATTATTTGTGATATTGTCATTGTATTTACAGACATGTTGTGGTGTAGTCTGAAGTGTAGGATCATCTACCAGATCTAATGAAGAACACTTAATTAAAACTGAAAAACTATGGGAAGACCCGAGACCGGTTCCTCAAGATGTGACATGTGGCCAAGTATGGTGACCCATACTCGGAATTAGTGCTCTGCATTTAACCCATCCAAAGTGCACACACACAGCAGTGAACACACACACACCGTGAACACACACCCGGAGCAGTGGGCAGCCATTTATGCTGCGGCGCCCGGGGAGCAGTTGGGGGTTCGGTGCCTTGCTCAAGGGCACCTCAGTCGTGGTATTGAAGGTGGAAGAGAGCACTGTACATTCACTCTCCCCACCTACAATCCCTGCCGGTACGAGACTCGAACCCACAACCTTTGGGTTACAAGTCTGACTCTCTTACCATTAGGCCACAACTCCCCCCTCAAAGATCAGTATAATAAAACAATTTGGGAAAAGGTGCAGTGAATTTGGTTCTTTTAGTGGCGTAGGCAGAATTGTATTTTTGGGCGGGCCTGGGTAAAGGTGAGCGGCGGGCACTATAACTAAAGCTGGCTGCACACTAGACGATTTTCAAATCTTAACCAATTTTAAAACCATGGGAGACCACAGACATGAAGACAGTTCAACTGATTTATAGCCCTATAATCCTCTGAACGCGCACACGAGACGATTCGACCAGATCGCGAGACCACACACTTGATGATTGTAGGAACGATTTCACAGTGACACGCAGAGATTAAAGTTCCGTCGCTACGACGGATTTCCGTCAGTTCATAAAGAGAGTCACTTGCTTCGTTCCTGAATGATTCAGTCGTTCGAACGAATCAATTGAATGAATGATTCAGAGATAAAATCAGTGACTTGCCGCCACCTGCTGGCGGATTTAGTTTAATTTTTAGCGTATAATTTAAGTTATTGAAATCATATTTCTGTATTCAAAATGTTATATTTAAAACATTAATCTCCACATGAATTTAATTGCACTCATGCTACCTCTGAGCCTCATTAAACATCTGAAAATGTATCTACAAGCCACTTTTTGTGTTCTTCTGTGCCACCTCTGTAGTACAAATTAATTTATTAATACTAATTTCATATGATTGGCAACTTATTTGTCTTATTCTGTATACGGTTTTAAATAGAAATTTTAAAAAGATTATAAACGTACATTTTTGAATTTGACAGATGAAAATGATGCCATTACAAAGGTAAAAAGTAAATAATCCTGTAAGTCACTTTAAGGAGTCAAATGTCAGCTCGTATTAGGAAGGCAAATTTTTGATGTTTTAAATATAACATTTTGAATACAGAAATATGATTTAAATAACTGAAATTATACGCTAAAAATGAAACTAAATCTGCCAGCAGGTGGCGGCAAGTCACTGATTTTATCACTGAATCATTCATTCAATTGATTTGTTCGAACGGCTGAATCATTCAGGAATGAAGCAAGTCACTCTCTTTATGAACTGATGGAAATCCGTCGTAGCGACGGAACTTTAATCCCTGGACACGTGATCTCACAGAGACTCTCGAGATCAAACGTGAATAGAGAAGAAAAACAAATAGAGGACAATCAACGTTGTCAGCTGGCTCTCCCGGCGCGCGTTCTGTTTCACAGTGAAAAACAAAGAATATGGGTGATGTTCCCTGCTTTCATGGCATGTTTGTGGCTTACAAGTTTCAGCTATAGAAGCACGCAACATCCGGTAGGTGACGCTTGCTCGCTCTCATTGGCTATCACGGGTATCACGTCAGAAGCAGCCTGATCAAGAGTCGAGTCTTAAATATCAAACATGTTTGATATTTACGATTTGAGTTCGGCGACGCTCTGTCTCGATTGGGAGCAGTTAAATAATCGTAATGACACCACACAATAGAGGATTTTTTGGACAAAAAAATCGCTTGCGACAAGCCGCGAATCAGACCACACCCCCCGATTGTTGGGGGGTGCAAATCGGCCTTAAAATTGGCCTTAAAATCCTCTAGTGTGCGACCAGCCTAAGGCCGGGCATACACTGTGCGATTTCTGTGCGATTTCATCAAGGTACCAACTCACTGTACTAGCAGATCGCATGCGATGTAAAGTCAAAGCTCACAATTTGCGTGCTCACACTATATGGTCCGATTGTTGAGCACGATTTATGTGCTCACACTATACATGTGAAATACTCGAGTTGCGCAGACGATGTATATAGATGACAGCCATAGATATTTAAAAAAATAAATAAAAAATATCAGCTATCGATGATATCGAGAGGATTTGGCATTTCCAATTAATGAATTAAATTATTACCATTACTATTATTATTATGGTACTTTTATTATTAAATGTATAGGTCTACTACAATTCATTTGCCCTGCAATAATTTCATAGCTCATTACCGCACAACTGACGCGTGGATAATAAATTATTAAATTAGCTTACTCCTCATTGAATATGATTTAAAACATTTAGATATATTACACAATGAATAGGCCTATAATTAAAATTCCATCTAAAGTAGCCTATGTTCGAACACTGTAATAATCAGTCATCAATGAAAATATAAAACTTGTTTAACACGAAATACTTAAATTCTGTTTTTATTGTTGTTATTGTTTTCACTATGTAGGCCCTATATCAGCCATAAGAGATTGGTTTTTTTTTTTTAGAAAATAAATTAAGACAATACCCAATATGTCTCTCGTCTCCTCTGAGAATATGTGCCGTTAAAGCCGGGCTCACACTTCAGGATTTTTGCCTGGATTTTGCTGTTGCGGACAGATTTCCACAGTGCAACAAAACCCCTGGATCGTGACCAAATCGGTGCTCATTGCAGTCGCCGAAGCTCGTTAATGCCGGGTTCAGACTACACAATATTTTTGTCGGTCACGATAGTCACTGTGTCAGATTACACAATTTTGACTCCTAAAATCTTGTCGTGTCGTGGACAAGAAACATGTCAGACTACACGTTGCTTCCCGACCATTCATCGAGAAGGCGGAACTAGCGCCTGACTTACGAAAACAAGAGTGTAAACATTGCTGAAGCGCTTCTGCTATAGTTCGCCAGCATTTTTCTTTCTTTGTTCTGTTGTGATAGTCCCTCGATGACACATCATACAGGCAGAAGTACTGTTGCCACAGCTCCACGAACCTTTCCTCCATCTCATAATTCCACCTAGCATCCACCTAGCAGCACCATCATCTCTCTTTCGTTTTGCCATGTTTGAAAACTGTGTATGAAAGAGCTTCTGTGCTGCTATTGGTCAACGTCACCAACGTGACAGAACTCGTCGTGGACGACAGAAAAAAAATTAAACATGCTAGTCTTCATGTCGTGAAGCATCGCAGACGCGGAATCGGTTGTCGTCCACTATGGCACACTACACGTGCTGAAACGATGGAATCTTGTCGATGCACATTGTTGTTTACGAATCCACACGACACCCTACATCAAGCAAATCGGGGCAAAATCGGGCTAAAATCGTGTAGTCTGAACCGGGCATAAGTATGAGCAGGTCAGCAACGTGATCCGAACCTGTCTCCAGCTATCACAGACGCTACGATATTTTCAACCCTGTTTGATATTATCGCCACATGATCTCATAATGTGAGTGCCACAATGACAAGGTGGAACTAATCCAGCCAATCACTGTGCAGATGGTATAAACACATGCATTATGAACAGACACGAAAAGCCAAAAATTCATCAAATCAACTAACTAGAAATAAATTTAACAAATGCATATATATTGTGTATATAATACCACGTTTCATTGTACTGTTTAATTACCTCCAACTCTTTCTGCAGTACTGACAGTCCCCCTCTTCCAAGCCATTGTTTCTGCCATATTCTCTTTTGTCGTGGTTTCTTCTTTCTTTCGGATAAAATAACTGCACAGACCAATTGAAGGGCCAGTTGATCGTCCATGCTTGAAGAAATGGCCTATTAATTGCTGTAATTTCTCGAGAGAATTTATGTGAGAAAACGACTATAGGTCCGGAACGCCTCTTCACTGAATGTTTTGTAGTGTGTGCACCTCGTTCGCGTTGTGTTGTGTAGTATACACGCAGCTATGACAAGACGACGACAGATGAGAACAAATCTTGTTGCGTAGTGTGAGCAACAGTGATCCGGCTAGCCCAGGGGTGGCGAACGTCGGTCCTGGAGAGCCGCAGCCCTGCATAGATTTGCTTCAACCCTAATCAAACATACCTGGACAAGCTAATCAAGGTCTGAACAGTTACTAGGAAGCTACAGGCAGGTGAGTTTTAATTAGGGTTGGAGCTGTACTCCGCAGGGCTGCTGTTCGCCACCGCTGGGCTAGTCTTTCAATCCTGTAGTGTGAGCCCGGCTTAAGCGTCAGATGCCGACAGCTCGGTCAGTTTTTACTTTCACTTTCTGTAGCTTAATGAATTGACTGGAGTTTAAAACTTCTTCACGGGCATAACGCTCATGCAGTTTGCAATTTGTTTGTGTGGCATGCTCTGGCTCGCCTTCATGGTTTAAAACTGAAATATTTATAATTTTGAGACGTGTTTGTCTTTATCACTAATTGCAAAATGATAGACAATGGTTCACATTTCCCGTGATAATAACATTATTTTATCAAAAGATCTCCCTCTTTTTGTTTTCTTTCTTGCTGTATTAACAGTTAAAGTTCTATTTTCGCGCAGGCGCAGTGAGGGAAAAAGCACTGAGTTCAGGGCAGTCGGTTCGTTGCTCTGCTTCAACTGTGTGATACCCTCACGAGGGGCGAGCAAAATTTCTGACATGTCAGAAATTCATCCGACCGTCCGATTGCCTGTCGGGAGACACTTATCACTTCTCGTTTCCCCCTGTACACTGCACGAACACTGCACGACAAAGCTGAAATTCGGCCCGACTCAAAAAAGAGTCGCATGAGCCAAAATTCGGTTCAAAATCGGATGAAAATCGCACAGTGTATTCCCGGCTTAACAGACGGAGTCAGACTCAATATTCATTGTTCACTGTTTTCATAAACAAACATTTGCGAAATACATACCAAAATGTAATTTATTTTTACTAGAAGTGGTATCTTTGAAAGAGTCTAATGCAAATTAATAACATAAAGAATGACATATTGTTAGATTTTATGGAGGATTTTTTTTTCTTGTATAGTTGCCCCATGTAGTCCTTGATTTTGTCCAAAGGAAGAAGGAAGATAAACTGAACTATTGTTCAGTTTATTGTTGTATGTGTATGTGTTTTTCTTTTTTTCTTTTTCTTGAGGACACAAATTTGTATAATGACATGGGTATGACACAGGTATTTCTGAAGGTGGTTTATGAGGACACTGCCTGTGTCCCCATAATTCAAAAGGCTTAAAAAAACATACTAAATGGTGTTTTTTGTTTGTTTGTTTTTTGAAAATCTAAACATGTTTTCTGTAAGGGGTAGGTTTAGGTGTAGGGTTGGTCTGGGGCATTATAAAATACAGTTTGTACAGTATAAAAATCATTCCGCCTATGGAGAGTCCCCGTAAACCACCAATACCAACATGTGTGTGTTAGTTCTTCTTCTCTTAGATGCTGTTTTACAGTTTAAGATTGATCTTCTTTCTTGTGTATGTGGATTTCATTGTTAAAATGTATTGTAATGTTCAATAATTACTTCAATTAAAAAAATCCCTATATACTGCTGCAGATTACAATAGGCTACTCGAACTATAAAGTTAGTAGTTTCGTAGAGAAAGAATCTCTCACGCCAGGTCACTAATTCATGTCTACTCAACTAATACCAATACAAAACACAGACTTATATCATAGTCACTTAAGTCATAGAACATCGACACACAAGAGAGCTACAACCTTTAGAAGGGAAATTAAACACTGCTTTATTTATTCCGAAACAGAAGTAATTTAAAATGTTATCTGTATATTTTAATTTTCATTTAATCAGTCTACAGTAAATGTACAATGCTCCCTATATGTTATGCTGCCAATACTGGAAACTGACTGCAAAGATAACCTATTTAAAGGGGTCATATGACGCGATTTCAATTTTTCCTTTCTCTTTGGAGTGTTACAAGCTCTTGGTGCATAAAGAAGATCTGTAAAGTTGCAAAGACTAAAGTCTCAAATCCAAAGAGATATTCTTTATAAAAGTTAAGTAAGAGTCAACCACACCTACCTAAAACGGCTCGTTCTAACACGCCCCACATGTCTACGTCACGTAGTTTGGCCTTCCAAAAGAGGACACGACTAGAAATCAGTGGTTAAGTTGTATTTACAACACTGTTCCAGAACAGTTTAACCCAAATATTCAGATGTGTGCAGCACATTTTATGGAGGACTGTTTCCTGATCCTGGGAGAGTAGACTACAATGCGTCTGTTCTGACTCACAGACTGTAAGTAAGTTTTTTTATATTTAAAGTATTTGCCACTGACGATTCAAACGCGAGTTTTGAGCAGTGTAGAGTAGCACTTGTTGTTTGTCATTTCTCCGATCACAAATGCAGACATGGTTTTATGTTTACACGGCGCGA
>NW_015505554.1:402295-416613 GCF_001515645.1 Sinocyclocheilus grahami
TTTTGAGACGTGTTTGTCTTTATCACTAATTGCAAAATGATAGACAATGGTTCACATTTCCCGTGATAATAACATTATTTTATCAAAAGATCTCCCTCTTTTTGTTTTCTTTCTTGCTGTATTAACAGTTAAAGTTCTATTTTCGCGCAGGCGCAGTGAGGGAAAAAGCACTGAGTTCAGGGCAGTCGGTTCGTTGCTCTGCTTCAACTGTGTGATACCCTCACGAGGGGCGAGCAAAATTTCTGACATGTCAGAAATTCATCCGACCGTCCGATTGCCTGTCGGGAGACACTTATCACTTCTCGTTTCCCCCTGTACACTGCACGAACACTGCACGACAAAGCTGAAATTCGGCCCGACTCAAAAAAGAGTCGCATGAGCCAAAATTCGGTTCAAAATCGGATGAAAATCGCACAGTGTATTCCCGGCTTAACAGACGGAGTCAGACTCAATATTCATTGTTCACTGTTTTCATAAACAAACATTTGCGAAATACATACCAAAATGTAATTTATTTTTACTAGAAGTGGTATCTTTGAAAGAGTCTAATGCAAATTAATAACATAAAGAATGACATATTGTTAGATTTTATGGAGGATTTTTTTTTCTTGTATAGTTGCCCCATGTAGTCCTTGATTTTGTCCAAAGGAAGAAGGAAGATAAACTGAACTATTGTTCAGTTTATTGTTGTATGTGTATGTGTTTTTCTTTTTTTCTTTTTCTTGAGGACACAAATTTGTATAATGACATGGGTATGACACAGGTATTTCTGAAGGTGGTTTATGAGGACACTGCCTGTGTCCCCATAATTCAAAAGGCTTAAAAAAACATACTAAATGGTGTTTTTTGTTTGTTTGTTTTTTGAAAATCTAAACATGTTTTCTGTAAGGGGTAGGTTTAGGTGTAGGGTTGGTCTGGGGCATTATAAAATACAGTTTGTACAGTATAAAAATCATTCCGCCTATGGAGAGTCCCCGTAAACCACCAATACCAACATGTGTGTGTTAGTTCTTCTTCTCTTAGATGCTGTTTTACAGTTTAAGATTGATCTTCTTTCTTGTGTATGTGGATTTCATTGTTAAAATGTATTGTAATGTTCAATAATTACTTCAATTAAAAAAATCCCTATATACTGCTGCAGATTACAATAGGCTACTCGAACTATAAAGTTAGTAGTTTCGTAGAGAAAGAATCTCTCACGCCAGGTCACTAATTCATGTCTACTCAACTAATACCAATACAAAACACAGACTTATATCATAGTCACTTAAGTCATAGAACATCGACACACAAGAGAGCTACAACCTTTAGAAGGGAAATTAAACACTGCTTTATTTATTCCGAAACAGAAGTAATTTAAAATGTTATCTGTATATTTTAATTTTCATTTAATCAGTCTACAGTAAATGTACAATGCTCCCTATATGTTATGCTGCCAATACTGGAAACTGACTGCAAAGATAACCTATTTAAAGGGGTCATATGACGCGATTTCAATTTTTCCTTTCTCTTTGGAGTGTTACAAGCTCTTGGTGCATAAAGAAGATCTGTAAAGTTGCAAAGACTAAAGTCTCAAATCCAAAGAGATATTCTTTATAAAAGTTAAGTAAGAGTCAACCACACCTACCTAAAACGGCTCGTTCTAACACGCCCCACATGTCTACGTCACGTAGTTTGGCCTTCCAAAAGAGGACACGACTAGAAATCAGTGGTTAAGTTGTATTTACAACACTGTTCCAGAACAGTTTAACCCAAATATTCAGATGTGTGCAGCACATTTTATGGAGGACTGTTTCCTGATCCTGGGAGAGTAGACTACAATGCGTCTGTTCTGACTCACAGACTGTAAGTAAGTTTTTTTATATTTAAAGTATTTGCCACTGACGATTCAAACGCGAGTTTTGAGCAGTGTAGAGTAGCACTTGTTGTTTGTCATTTCTCCGATCACAAATGCAGACATGGTTTTATGTTTACGCGGCGCGATGCAACGCAACGCGTAAAAAGACAGTATAAGTCATTATAATCAGTAATTATGTCCCCACTGGATGCAACAAATGCTTCGTTTGTAATGGGTTTTAATGTTTTTGTCTCGTCGCTCCGGCCGGGACACGCCATCATCAGGGGCATAACATTTCCGTCACACGCTTGAGGTATTCGGCCAATCACAATGCAGTGAATAGCTGGCCAATCAGAGCACAGCTCGCTTTTCAGACCGATGAGTTTTGTAAAAATCTACGTGTTTTGAAAAGGCGGGGCATAGAGGAGAAACAATAATGTACAGTATGTGGAAAATAATGTGTTTTTTTAACCTTAAACCACATAAACACATTTCATTACACCAAATAATGTTCTTTTTAGCAGCATCATATGACCCCTTTAAGGCACTTTATTTCATCATCGTATTTCCTCAGATATATTAAATAATTTAAAGTCTATAAAATTGTTCAAGCAGATCTGCGCATGTATGGATCACGTCCGCGGAGCGGACCATCAGTGTATGCTTTCGGTATTATAAATACAAGTAGTCCGTGTCCGTGCTGTCCGTGTACCGTCTGGATTGCTCATGCGGAAAGTATAACACAGGCTTTAGTGTGGCCCAGATAATGTATATTTATGGTTTATTTGGTTCATTATTAGCTAAAATGTGGCTCTGTAGTGGCCTGCTTGTGGAACACTGCCAAAATGCCACCATTCCATGCAGCATGTGGGCCACAGGAGGAATGTGGAGAAGACCAGAGTTAGAATAAAAATCAACTGTTGCCCACATTAGGGCCAGTTTTGGTTTATTTGGTTGGCTTACATGCAGCAATGCCAAGGCTTACTTGAGGCCCAAATCTGGCAAACAGAACTGGACTGCCCAAATGCCATTATTCCAAGCAGCAAGGTGTTGGATCTGGGAATTAAAATAAAATGTGGCCCAGATCTACTTTATTTTATTTATTTATTGTCATGGCTGACATGCGGCCTTCCTATGGCTTGCTTGTGGCCCAAGTCTGGCAAACAGGAGCAGACCGCCCCAATTGCCATCATTCCACGCGGTATGTGGGCCAGATGAAAGTGTCAGGTGTCAGCCATTTTCGCTGCAGCGTCTGGGGAGCAATTGGTGGTTACATGTCTTCCTCAAAGGCACCTCAGTCGTGGATATTGAGGGTGGAAGAGAGCGGTGTTCATTCACTCCCCCCGCCTACAACTCCTTCTGGTACTGAGACGCAACCTTCGGGTTTCAAGACCGACTCTCTAACCATTAGGCTACAACTGCCCCAAATTCTTAATTCCTATACAAACACATCTTAACTACACCACATGGGAGAAAGTAGACACTGATATGTATGAATAGTTCAAAATTAAACAGATTATTAAGTATATTTATCTTTTTAATTTTTGTAATGTGTTTTTGTAAAAAAAAATTGTTTGCTTCGATCTGTTTACTATTTGCAATGGTTGCTATGCATTTAATATTTTTATAGTCAATTCAATGCAAAATGTTATTTTGGTTTATCTTTTTTTCTACTTAACCTGTTGAACAGAAATCAAATAATTATAGTAAATTGTGTGTGAATAAAATATAAAAAAAATTTTATCATGCATATTATGCATGCAGTTCCTGAAACATTATGCATTACTGAAATCATAAATAACCACGAGTAGCTGTTTTTTAATGAACTAAATCTTTTATGGCTTTAAATGTAAAAGTTGGTAAAGAAAATCACATATTATGCATGGATGTGAAAGGCAAGTTTCTATGTTCGTACCTCACTCACTTGTACTGATTAAGACCCAGGGCTGTTAACAAAGTTGCTGGTTTGGAGCAAGTGATGCAAGCAAATTTGTTTTTAATGCATACATGACAGCATTTCATTTATACGTCATTCATACTTTCAAATTACTGCACTAAAAAAAGACACACGTTTGGACCCAACTGTGCCTATATAAGAGTCGCTGCAGAACCAGGAGAATGGAGAATCAACAAAGACGTGATGAAGGAACTGTGATGATCCTGGTCACAACATCTACAACCAGCATGAAAGAATGATTATTAAACACTGCCTTGTTTGTCAGCAATGATTCACTTGATGGACATCTATACCAGAACTCTACACGATTTACCCGGCTCTCATCTCCTGCTGCCCTCTCTGAAGGAACACAGAACTCCAGCTGTCCTCCTTTATTCACAGCATTACATTCACTGAATTGATAGGAATTCCTTTTGAGGAATTCACTTTTGCAAGCCAGGTGTGGTCTGTTCATGGACTACAATGCATTCTTTATTTCTTACTAATAGTTAGTTCAGGTCCTCAAATCTGATTGGCTCAGAGGCCAATTTCACCAGTATCAGCACTGGGACTCATCGTTTGTATTATTGCACTTGTCTCTGAGTGGATAAGCATAATTTTGCATAACGACACGCATAATTTTCTAAATTCTACTTTTGTCATGTCACAGAGTGTAGTTTTAAGAGTTTTTCAGGTGAGAATGTATTTGTTTAAACCTCAAATCTTTGGTCTATTTATAAAGATAATGGCTATTTGAAAATTTGCTCCAAAGTTTTTAGAGTTCTGAGGTCCAGGCGATCACTAGGAAGTCAGTGCTATTTGTCATTTCTCTTTCTCTCTCATAATACTGTACATTACTGAATAATACTCCAATACACCAATAGCTTCCCTGAAGCAGCTAACGCCATCGTTGCTCATTCTAAAGTGACGTTGGTAGATTTGCATCCACAGAGAAAGTAGTTCCAGAAACAAGAGGATTTTTTAAAGATACTCCACAGTTGTTTCTTATTTATTTACATATTTGTGCTGTTGAACTGTTGTATATAAGCAATATCACACATTGCCCATTTCTTGCCTATTAGCATTTTAAAAGTGATACACCACTATTTAACCACTTTTTTCCCCCTGAAAGTAAGGAAAAATATCACCACATTTCAAAATATATGTTGTTTTTAATAGCAGTTTGCTATTGTGGTTGACAATTCCCGTGGGACAGTTGTATTTTTTTATTAAGAAAATGTATAAATACGTTTCAAACAAATATTTCTTGGCAGAAAGTTTAGTACAAGAGGGGAATTCCTTTTCAGAATCTTTGGGTGTTATAGATTTACATGTATTTTCTTTTAGCACACCTAAAAATATTCATATTGAAATCATCCTCTGCTGCCTCAGCAAGACAAGGGGAATGACACAGATCTCTCAGCGCGTTAGTTGCATCATACTCTTTGTCTCATAAGCAGCTAACACAGCACTTGTTTTCGTTTACTACATGTACTCTCAACAACACTCACTGAGACCAAATCCCCCCTGGCTTGAGTCTAGCAAGGCTACATGCAAGGCCTGTCACACATAAAGGGAACAAATGAAAAGAAAAGTAGACAAGGGATCACCAAAACATCTGTGGGAGGAGTTAAGTGAGGCAGTCTCAAGCCCACAGCTAATTATCACCGGCAGCTTAACTGAGATGTTACTCCATGGAGAGTCAGAGGCACACTGGGTAGCGCTGTTACTTAGAGACTAGGAACACAATATACCCTGATCAATTACCCACCGGGTCTTTTGAGCATTTGCATCCCTAACTCAGACTCTACCAAGGAGACAGAGGCCTCAACAGATCCCTCTTTTCTAGGAGCTCTCCCACAAGTACTACCAACCCATACAGGTTAGAGTGGGGCAACTAACCCAGGAGGTACAGAGATTGAACATGGGAAAAAGCCATATGCATAGGAGTTCAGTTGATTAAAAACAACAGGTATTGTTTTTACAAGGACAGACAGAACCTACATTGCCAGCAGGGTAGTGAGATATGTAAGTAAGTGCAAGTCAAATCATACATCAACATACTGGATGTTGTAGACTGTGTTTTGCATGCTCTTCTGTGTGTAATGAGGCTTAGGTGTTCTGAAATGAGGATCAAGATTTTACAAGGACAAGCTGAATGTGGAGTCAGCTCATCATCTTTGTGGAATTAATAACCTGCATCAAATTAGAATAGCCAGCTATTCATATTCGGTCCATAGGCTTTGTAGATGAACCAGCACAATGCTTTATGTGCTCTAAAGTAACAAGAAAAAGACTGATAAGCAAAATATAATGAATGACCCTATTAATGGAGGACCATGCAACTTTCCTAATGTCTACTACATGGTAAATTAACTAACTGTTCTGACTCGGAATCAGGTGCTGCAGGTGCAAAATTGCCCACAGTGGATGTCAATCCTTTTGAGAATTTGTTGTTCTGGATACGTTCTCTGCTGCATGTGTTTTGCAGCTACATAAAAGATCCCGTGAGAGCTGTTGGCAAAGCTGTTGCACTATTACCTGCATTACACAGATGCTTCACTTTTACCAGCCAGTTCAGTTATTACAATCACCCTGACAAAGATATGCACTATCATCATTTTGACATTTTCTTTGATGAAAATACACCTAATCATTTTTGACCAGTAAAGGTGCGCTTGCTGATGAAGCTGTATTTCTAAAAAGTGGAGAATTACTGCTACAGATCCTGAGATCATTCCAGTGTTGCACTGCAGGGTCACTTTAATGTGTTCATTTCTTGAAACTGGATTCCAGTGATGGATCTCCAATGATTTTTGTCCATCAATACAACATTGTGGGTTCATAGTAGTAAAGACAATTAATTGTAAGTTTAGTAATATTTTCATTAATACGCAAATATATCATCAATTAATAATCCATGTCACACAGAACATTTAGAATAAGATATCATGCCTTTTATTTCAAAGTTATTTAATCTATTCCAACATAGAGAGGCACAGCAAGTTACTTACATTTTCTAATACACGATTTTCCATATGGATGTCTTTGAGTAGTAGTATGATTTGGCATTTAAGAATGATCAGGATTAGTACTTTAAAATTAAGTGAAATACTGTATAATGTGATGCATTTCATAAAAGAGAATGGCATTATATGCAGCTAAGCTTTTAATAACCTTGCTTTTTATAGCAGGGTTGGGGATGCAGTAATCTGATTTAGAGTAATCTGCTCAAATCTGGCATAAATGCTGACCGTATGCCTCTCTCCAAATGGACTGCACCTATTGGCTGAGCCACATCATTACACTTATGTGCTGTGAAATTGGAACATGTCATACTGACATTCAGTATTAGATCAGTCAGTCTCAAGGCAATATTCCATCTATGTTCCAGAGACCAAGTCTGATATGTCTGGTACAGTACAGGTTTAAGACCCAGATGGTAGCAGTTTAACTATTTGTTGGAGCATAGCAACATTTTACCCTGCATTCAGGTCTTTTTTTATGATTTAAGAAAATAGGAGACCAAATAAAATACAAACTCTCAGTGTAGCAAGCAACAAATTACAAACTGTGCTATTCTGAACACACAGAATGTGTTTTTGTGCTTAAAAACACAAGACACGATAATATACTAACAGTACTACAATTACTATAGTACGCAATAGTAACCACAGAGCCACACTGCTGATGAATGGAAAAGAAGGCAGGGTCTCAAGCGTGAGACATGCCACAATGGTCAGTCGTTCGTCTAGTTGTTTACATAGAAACACAATTAAAAGCAGTGACGCTTACTGTAAACAATTCCAACAGAGCCGAAAGCAGACTTCTTACACCAGCATGTTCTATCGTTCTACATGCTTATACAGGTAATCATGTTCTTTGTTCACGCATAGTGTACTAATTGACCATAACCTGACTGGTAATTTACTGGTTATGTTACAACTACCGGAAAATTGCCAGAATTTATTTACCAGTATTTTTGGTATTTTTTTCTCTTAACGGTAATTTACCAGTAATTTATCAGTAATGACTGAATGTGTGAAAGGGGCTAGTATGTCATATGTCATTCTATAACTCACTGGCTTTTCTTTTAACATCCTGACATTGTCTTCCATCAGGGTCAAAAAGTACTTGTACCTGTAAACATTCTAAAAATATAAGTGAAGTGTGGCGACCCATATTCAGAATTTGTGCTCTGCATTTAACCCATCCAAGTGTGCACACACAGTAGTGTACACACACCTGGAGCAGTGGGCAGCCATATTGCTGCGGTGCCCAGGGAGCAGTTGGGGGTTCGGGGCCTTGCTCAAGGGTCTTACCTCAGTCGTGGTATTGAAGGTGAAAGAGAGCACTGGTTATTCACTCCCCCCACCGACAATTCCTGCCGGACCTGAGACTCGAACCTGCAACCTTTGACTTACAAGTCAGACTCTCTAACCATCAGGCCACGACTGCCCCATATATCCATGACCCTGTAATTTGTTATTTACTGGAACTATGTCCATCCTCTTTGGATTATCATGACATGTCCTGTATATTATGTAGCGTAGATAGCATGCTGGACAGCAAGTGTTCTCCATTTTTTGGTCTCTTGTTTCTCATTTTCCTCTTGACAATACCCCATAGATTCTCTATGGGGTTCAGGTCTGGTGAGTTTGCTGGCAAGTCAAGCACACCAACACCATGGTCATTTAACCAACTTTTGGTGCTTTTGGCAGTGTGGGCAGGTGCCAAATCCTGCTGGAAAATGAAATCAGAATTTTCAAAAAACTGGTCAGCAGAAGGAAGCATGAAGTGCTCCAAAATTTCTTGGTAAACAGGTGCAGTGTCTTTGGTTTTCAAAAAACACAATGGACCAACACCAGCAGATGACATTGCACCCCAAATCATCACAGACTGTGGAAACTTAACACAAAGACTTAAACTACTTCAGTCTGTGTGCACTGAATTTATTTAATACACGAGTTTCACAATTTGAGTTGAATTACTGAAATAAATGAACTTTTCCACGACATTCTAATTTATTGTGATGCACCTGTATATATATTTATGTATAAGCTGTCCATTGCTGTGTTGCAAAGAGCGCTCCCAATCACTCATCTTAGTTTATCGTGACCTCACAAATTTAGGTTATAATCAATGAAGTTCTCAAAAAATTAATCTTTTATTTAAATCGCATCTACACTTTGTTGTAATGAGATGATTGTGCTTGTAAGGATAAAAGAAACTAGAATACTTTGATCTCCTGAGAGGCAAACAATGCACTGGCATCTTCAGGACACCCCACAGAGGGGTGGTGCGGCTGAATACAACACCTGAACAAAAACTCAGATTTTAGCAGTGAGTGGATTCTAACTTAAACGCCTCTGACTGTTTACTGTGTTCAAGAAATCAACAGATATGTCTGTGATTGGCTACATTGCTCAATGCTGTACAAACACGTTGAATAGAAAGCAATCTCCAGAACGCAAACCATAACGCACTGAATAGTTTGCCAAATTTGCAATGAAATGCCATTATTACAGCTTTAAATGAGGGTGCTATTAATTTTGTTTGAGCACTCTCTAGCATCCCTGTTGGGCCTGTACACTATAGTGTTACATTTGTTAAAATGAAAGTATTGATCTTATACTAAACATCTTGCATTTAAGTCTTGGAAAATTTGATGAATATACAATGCTGGGCATTGATGATAAATTTAAAGTAGTAACCCTTGATATTCTGACATGTATAATGCTATTTAAATTATAGTTTTAGTATTTACAATACCCCTAAAATAAAATTGAAGACATCTTAAGAAAAAGCTTATTAGGGCCTTTCGCACCGCTTTAGTTCCAGGACTAAATGGACAGTACTAAAGTACTGGGACGATTTTGCGCGAACTATTTCCCAGTACCATTTAAAGGGTTGCATTCGCACCGACAGTGTGTACTAGGAACTGGTCGACAGCGACGTCATTTGAGCGCGGCGTTCAACAACGAAAACAAAGAAAAACAACGTTAACAACAGGAGGATAGAGGACGCTGTGATCGGGTATGAAAAGGTTCCTGGGGTTCGAAAGGCCCTATTATCTCAGTGAGACATAAGAGAATCACCGCTTAGTATCCTGAGCATAGAGTAACCTGTCAGAGCCTTGTGGGCAGCACATTGACATGAAGCACAACTGCACCTCAGACAGCATTGAGTTTGTGTCCAAGCTAAAGGTACTTTCCTGCTCCTGCTCCCTTCTCACCTCACACATCAGTGTGTGATGATGATGAGGTCTCTTCTAAAACTTTAAAGGGGACCATTGTGAGAATGCTAGAGTTTTTGTCTCAGGAGACAAGTTTGAGAAGCAGGAGACTCAAGCCAAAATCTCCATTCGATCTTAAAATAACCTAATTTCTGTCTAGAAGAAATATTTGAGATGTTAAAAGAGATCTCCCTTTTGATTTTTCTTTCCTCTGGGTAGATTTTGCAACATACACTGAGTAAGATTTACTAAATAGGCTATGAAGTTTTTGTGTGCCTGCTATTGTGCGTTGAACTTGAATCTTGTCCAACAGATATCGGTTTTAAAGCAGTGGGTGAGAAATTCATTCCTTGACAAACAAGGAATGAGAGAGAGCAGAATTCAGTCAGCAAGAGCACGCACTGATCAAAACGCTGGTGTTTCATCATGACTCATCTGAACGCTTCTGATTGGCCATTGCGTTCATAAACTCAACAGTCTCAACAGTCATCATACGAGTTTTTGTTCTTTGACAGGCTTGGTCACTATAAACTGTTATTGTATGGAAAAGACCAGGGCCTCATTTATAAAATGTGTGTACACTTAGAGTGTATGTACGCTAAAATCCACGGCAACGTTCATATTTATAAAAATGGTCTTTGACGTGGAAAAGTACTTACCGTCACGTCAGGGTCTGAGCAGATGTATGTTGATACATTTTAATATTTAAGATTTTAAAGGGAACTCCACCAATAATATGTAAGGGAATTAGGACAGAATCACTGTTTTACGGCTGATCACTGAGACGGCCAGCGATTCAGTGAACGAGCCGTATGACATCAATTCTGCAATGGATATTTATATCCAAAATATAGTGAAAACACTATTAATTAGTACGGTAACAAGGTTGGCAGTTTAAGACATTAACTTGTGAGCACAAAACACGAGATACTTATCTTTTCAGCAATGATTAGTTGCTTGAGTCCTTTTAGTGTCATTTAGGTGCATGGAAAGGCAGTTTCTGTGCCATTCTGTGAATGTATGAAGACCAGAGATTAAGAGGTCTTTAAGGAATCTCCGAAAGTCTGTTCTTTGTCGTGAGGTGGGGGATGTCAATTCGAAGAGCTTGTGATCACTATCACATGTTTCCATGTGACGGTCACGCTGTGCATCTCTTTTGACCATTATTCTTGATAACTTGCCCCCAAAATTGACAATCTCCTTGGACATGTCAATAAGTGTTCTTTTGTGTTAATGTTGAAAGCTGTTCTGTGAAAGAGTTGGTGAGGCTTGCTTCAGACTGGCTAGGGTCTGATTTATGAGCATCCTGTTGTCTTGGGCCTATGTGGAATTTGGGCTCCTCAGGTTTCAACCATGTTTTGACCAAATCTTAGATTGTCTGATTCGGTCTGATATCCTACATCTACTATGGGCTGTTTTCCTTTGTAAATGTTCATCATCTACAGTAATAAAATTACACAATCAAAACAACACTCGGTTTCGATAATCTATAATTTATCACATGCCAGCATACCTTCTGAAGCTGGTGCAGACAAAATATCTGTATCACCTTCTGCACAAATGCCAACAACAGAAGTCTCACCCATGATGGCAGCTATTCGGTTGTCCTCCGGTGTGAGGGATACAGTGCCACTTCCACCTCCTGTGGCCTGCACATTGCTTCTGTGTTGTGCAACACGCTTTTTGGACTGTAATTCCAAAAAATAAAGTCAGACCATTTTTTTAAACTTCTTTTAGGGACCTTTGCTGCCCACCTACCTCGTTCACAGCCTGCGCTACACACTGCCATGCCACAAATTTTGTTTTGTGCACTGGAGAGACTTCCAAAAAGTGTCCCCGCACGAACCTCTACCTCCGCCAGCAGGACCTCAATTTCAGACTCAGTAAAGTTTTTTTTTTCTTTGTGCTCGTCATTCTCAAGCCTAGAAATTTGGATATTGGCGTGTGCTCTTTTATATGGTAATGATATTAATTAGGGGGCGTTTACAAGGCGGAGATCTGGCACCAGTCAGCTACGCACAATTTCAAGATCATTTGCGATTTATAAATGTCACATCTGGAAGAGAGGTGTACGCACGTGTTTTTGTGCGCACGTTCATTTTCTCTGAATCGCACTTTTGAGAAATGATCTTAGAACAAATTTAGGACGGTTTATACGCAACATTTTATAAATGAGGCCCCTCATTTATAAAATGTTGCGTATAAACCATCCTAAATTTGTTCTAAGATCATTTCTCAAAAGTGTGTAAGTACGATTCAGAGTACGCCTCTCTTCCAGATGTGGCATTTATAAATCGCAAATGATCTTGAAATTGTGCGCAGCTGACTGGTGCCAGATCTCCGGAATCTATTTTACGCTTTAGTAGTAAATCAAGACTTCTCTTCAAGTTCTCTTGTAAAAAAAAACAACTTGGAATAAACTACAGAAAGCGAGTAAAGAACTCTCAACATTAGGCTACTATATAGGTCAGTTTAATCTCACAAAGACTCCCGATAATAAAAAATCTGACTACACTGCATACTTAATCTCTTACACTGCATCTTCGTTGTTTATGATGAATTCGGTGCTTGCACGTACACCACTTTTATTATTATTGCAGCTTATGTTCAAATAGCTGCAGTACTCTGACTTTGCCACAAGGAAAAGTGTGTACGGCTGCTCAGACCCTGACGTGACGGTAAGTACTTTTCCACGTCAAAGACCGTTTTTATAAATATGAACGTTGCCATGGATTTTAGCGTACATACACTCTAATATCAAATCTGTGCGTACGCACATTTTATAAATGAGGCCCGAGATGTATAAACGTTGCGTACGCACAAAATGGGAATGGAAATTTGCTTACGCAATTTTCCACGCACATATCGGGATTTATAACAAATAAACTAGGCGTAAATATGTGCGCACCGTCCGGACACTCTAGAGCAGGGGAGCAGGGGAGAGTGCTATCTGTGGCACCCCCCCCCCCTATTACTGTAGTCACACCGAATTACTTTATTAACATTAACATAAAAGCAAATATCCATTAAAGCTATTAAAGCAGCGAACAATTTTTCTTTTGCTCTATCTGATTAGCATTATTTACATAAGAAATGCACGTTATGCTGATGTACATTTGATATTTTCTTTACAGTTTACATTCACTTAAAGCAACTGACTGTGCTTACAAGCAGTGGTGGACGAAGTACACAAATCAAGTACTTGAGTAAAAGTACAGATACGTATAATAAAATATTACTCCAGTAAAAGTAAAAGTACTCATTTTTCAATTTTACTCGAGTGAAAGTACAAAAGTACTCGATTTTTTATGTACTTAAGTAAAAAAGTACTGATAGATTAATTTTGCAATTTTATATAGGCTACTTAATTTACATTTATATTAGCACATATTTTTTATAATCCTACTGCTCAAAATACCTGGGATTTTCCATATTTTCATAATGATTTTATTTCTTCTCAAACCTTGTCTGTGGTGTAAAAACACCCCTGGCCAAATGCCCCCAGAGGGCATCACTTGCCACTGTGATAATTACTGTAGTTACCATGTTCTGAACAGCAAATCCTTTCTTTTCCCCAGATGTAATCTATCTAGGTGGTTGAATAACAATATTTGGACTTTATATCTAAAAATTACCTCAACTTAGCACCAGCAAGCTTGTTAGCTTGACAGTTAGCATCAGCTAACACTATTTACTTATTTTCAGTATGGTTATGAATAAACATTCATATCTGTCTACTCGGCTAGTTAATCCAAACAATATACAAATGTATATTATTGATAAACAATATAAAAACAGACGTCGCATAGGGCGAAATGCGTAGCATTTTAATAAAACTGTTAACGTTACGGCAGCGGGGAATATGAACGCGCATAAATTATTTTATTTAGTCTGTGTTATTTTAATGTTTCGGGGTTGTTGTTGTTTTTTTACCTAAAACAGAGACACATATGTTGATGTGTCTGCATTCAATAATTTCAGTAGGCTTAAATAGATCACCCTTTACAGCAGATTCAGTTCACAAACAACTGACAGCTTTGACCTAAATATGATTTTCAGTTACAATAATTAATCCTAAAATTCGACATTAGTAACTTACTTTTAGCAGCATCAGACGCACGCGCGCTCACAAGATCTCCCGGGTCTTACTTGTGAGTTCAGTTCACTGGAGACTCGCACTAAACGGATCATTTGAATCAGTGAGGTGTCGACTCGAGAACAGCTGCAATCGGTTCATTCTAATTCGTCAATGAATCGTTTGGTGCGATTTGCGAACCGATTTAAAAGGTTCATTGAAAAGAATCAGTTCG
>NW_015505554.1:417513-433322 GCF_001515645.1 Sinocyclocheilus grahami
TTTATGTCCTCATTAGTGAGAGGCAGAGGTTAATACCACCGGAAGCGTCACGAGCGTTTCGGTACGAGTACTACACAACACCGCGCGTCTGTGCCATTCATTATCACAGAGACATGCAGAATTCATATTTAAATATGAATCGGAGTGGGCTTACTTGTGTGTGTGTGTGTGTGTGTGCGTGATACAGAGAGCGCGACCATAACGTAGAGACTGAAATGACATGCCGTCGTGTAAATAAGATAAATAACATAAGGCTATTTAGTTTGCTTAATGAAAGAACAAGGTATAGACATGTTCTATAAGAAAGGTAACTTTAAATGACTTCTGTTGTGATCTGGCGCTATAGAGAAAATATAATTAAATAAAATTAACTTGATCTTCAAGGGGGGCGGGCCGCTTCCACACAATCTTCCGCTGACTGGGTATCACAAAGGCAATTTTGCGCAGGTTCTGGCATGGCTTTATAAATCTGAAAACATTTGTACGTACGCAAAATCTAGCTTTTGTGCATACGCACACATTTCGGATGAAATCTACATAAAGTTTTATACATGAGGCCCCTGCACATTCTTCCAAATATATATTTTTGCATTCCAGCATATGGCTTTGGAACAACATGAGATTGGGTAAATAGTGATAGCATTAAATCCTTTATTATAGAAATTAGAATTATGTATGTTACTGGTTCCCTAATGTTTAAGAGGATTCAGTAAAAGTGAGTTATGTAATAATAAATCATGGCACACATTTTGAATGAAATTCTATGTGGCTGTATTTTTGTTTGTATGGGCCATCAGAGTGACACAGTAAATGTCAGTCTCATCTCCTCTGACGGTCAGCAGAGCATACTCTTGCACCACTGCGTTCGGCTGGAAGACAAAACACACACACACACACACACTGAGTATGGATAAGGTGAGGTGAAACTTAGAAACCGCCTCAGAGGTCAAACCAGCTCCCATGTCTGTTGTCCTTCAGGATGGCGGCTTTGTTGGCCTGCAGGACTGCCACACAGTGGTGCACCAGTGTGACATCCAGGTAAGACTTGGGATCAGTGCTTGGATGGCAAGGTAGGCCATGCCAGGAGTTAGATGGTGAGATATAATCCACAATCTTCAACTGCCGGCATAGCCGTATATCCCTGCTCCATAACCTTGGTGAAGTCAGACTAGCTGGGTTAGTCAAGCATGCTGAAAAAGGCTATTTTTCCATAAACTCATTAAGGCGGACTTGGAAAAAGGGCAGTGGCCTGCATGGGCAAGTGTTACCACTAGTCAAGAAATGCTTGTCTAACTTAGACTCTGTTTCTGGCTGGGCCACCCACATTAGGGCAGTCCAAGTTAAGACTTGCGAGACTACATCACGTAGCTCAGTATAAGGCATCACCTACTCCCAACTGAGGGGGAGAGTATCAGTTAAACTACCACCAAACTCTATGAATCTGACACGGTGGTAGTATGTCATTCACATAGAAAGAGACCACACTGGGCTTGACATAGCTCATCATGAGCATATTTGACCAGCAAAACATGGTTAACAGAGAGAAATAGAGAGGGAAAGTACCTTCTCTTAACTCTCTATAACTTTGAATTCGACATTGGAACCCCAGGGCTTCACCTCGTGTGGTGGGCTTCAGAAAATTGCCACACCTGGGATACAGGTTTCCCCATAACTATGGACGCAGCATCGAGTGAACCTATGAAAGGGATTGACACTACTGTGATGTTTTACTGTATGAGCCCACCCATGCAGACTTTTCTGGAGAATCTGGAGAGTGAATTTTCAGAACAAATTTAAGAAGAGTTAAATGGAGCCGAGAGACTGCACTGTAATTAAACAGCTAAACGCATAACTAAATTTGACAAAAGACTGAATAAAAACAATAAAAAACCCCCAGCTTGCTTCAGAGTTTTGTGGTTGCAGATTCTGTGTGGGCCTGTTTAAGAAAGCTTTGTGATATTCCATGGTCGAAATACTAAGTTAAACTATCTAAGATTTCAGTACTCACAGCGAGACCACTAGGTGGCATCCAGGTGATGGGACATCTATGTCCTGCATCCACACTTCCTTGGAATATGTTTTTTTCTTTTTTGCACATACAAGAAATGTGTTCTGATGACAGAAGCTTCCAGTATACAGAGACAACAAAAACAACAACACATATAATAATAAGATATGTAAATAAATCACACACACACACACACACACACACACACACATATATATATATATAATGGACAAAATTTGTATGTTCAAATTTACGACCATAGTTAGCTAACAATGATTTTGTGAAAAGCCACCCTGTTTTCAATCATCTTGGCATGAACCATTTCAAATTAAACTGAAACATGGCTTCAGCTAATACTGTGAACTTGTGTCAGCAGCAAACTCTTGCTCTCTTACGTATGTGCAAGTTTGTGACAGAATGACAAAGACACAGAAATCAAGGATAACAATCAGCTCAAAAAAAGTCACATACACAGAAAATTGAAACTTAGCATGATTACGATAAAAAAAAAAAAAAACAGGAAAACCGCAGAGTACTCATGTTTTATGAGTCCTGATGTGTATATATGAGATGGGATGAGTGATTCAGAACAGATGTCTACTGGATCCACACCACAGACAAACATATTGTGTCTACATGAAGAACCCCGGAGCTCCGGCGCACACACCGTTTGCTATCAGCACATTCACAAACAAAAAAATAAAATAATTTATGCTGTGAAAACATTGTCAAAACATCAGAACTGCTGTGCAAGATGCACACTACATAACTAAACAGAATTTAAGGCTACGATTTATCTGGATACATTAGATACATTTTTGGCCTTTGGTCCACACTAAGGCAATATTTTGTCCTGCGAAAGGACAAGACACTCTCCTAAGTGGATAAATTTGAAAAAGCAGTTTTTGCATTATAGAAAATGATGAAGCATGTTAAGTCATGTAAAGCATATTGCACTGATAGATCTGTTTATACCAGTACAGTATGTGCCTGTTATGTGCTGCTAATCACTTCCACAGTGTTGCTAAATACTATTACGTCTGGTCTCTCTGTATCATCTCAGTGAGCTTTTATTATGTTTTACGCATCAGCTCTAAGAGAGAGCGTTTTGAACAGAAAACACTGTTTTCAAATGTATCCAGATTAATGTAGACATAATCCAAGAATCATATTTCATAATTATATTGTTAACAGTTAGGGAAATGAATACACACCACTAGACAAATGTGCATATTTTTCTAGTGGCAGGTAATTTTGGCCAATCTACCAGCCACTGAGGTGGCCGATCTTTCTCAGATCACCCTTTGACACAGTAACTTTTTTTTGCTGTTTTTTTTCTTGTGTCTGTATATATATATATATATATATATATATATATATATATATATAGATAGATAGATAGATAGATAGATAGATGAACACGTCTACATTTGTTCATGAGTTGCACTGTGAGAACATCTCTGTAACGGAGACTCTCATGATCGGGATGGAAGGTCACAGTAATATCAACAGCACCAGCAGGAGTAATCGCTGACACATGGAACACACTCATCCCACTGTAGTTCTGAGTGCCTGAAAGGGTGGATGTATGATGATATTAATTTATCATTTCTTACATTTGGGCAAAATTGTCATATTCTGTTTATGTTTAGGTTGTTAAGAGTTCTTTAAAGGGTAATCATTTACTCATGAGCCTTATGTTGTTCCAAATACGTATGATGTCAATGACAGCAATCACCACTGGTTGTTGTTTGTCATGGCAGTTTGAATAGGCACCAGTGAGAATGATATTTAACTGCTATGGCTGAGGGGAAGGTTTCTCAGCAAAGAAAATCTTAAAAAGTTAACTCCTCTCACAAAAGTATTATATGACTTCAGAAGACATATGTAATAAACAGTGTTGGGCTAGTTACTCAAAGAATGTAATATATTACTCATTACTAGTTACTGCTTTCAAAAGTAATATTGTTACTTTATTTATTACTTTCTGGCAACAGTAATTAGTTACACTACTACGTTACTTTTTCTTCACGCCCCACAGACGTTGTAACTGTGTATCTTCCATATAAAATTTTTAACCTTATCATTTGACCAAAATCCACATTGGATCGCAGTCAGAAGTTATTACAAACACTCAATAGTGATTGATAGTAACATTCAAGTAGAAGTGTTGTATTAATCTCATTAATTGTCATGTGTAGCTTGTGAAGCTAATTGTAATTTCTCCGTTACCCAAATACGATTATATTTCATTATGTATTTTATCAAATCACAGAAGTTTGTAAGAAACTGTTTAATTTTCCAAAAATATTTTTAATTATAGTAATATAATGTACCACATGCTGATCAGAGGGTTGTGGGTGGGATGTGGTGCCAGAGTAAAGTAAAGCCACAACTTACTCAACAGTGTTAAGATCATCTTTTTTCTTGACAAAATCAATATAATGCAATATCTTCTGAATGTAAGCTTTTCCATATTCCAAGCTTGCCTGCTGCACTGGGGACATCACATGCATGTGCAAGTCGTGGAAATTATGAAAATAAATCTAGGAATTATTTGATTGTTGGATTTTAAATCAGCAGGGTTGAGGCATCAAAATTAACTAAGTAACTAAGCAGTTTTATGGATGGTAACTGTAATATTATTACTGAAATCTTATTAGTAATTAGTTACACTACTAATTACTGCAAAAAGTAATATTATTACAGTATGTTACTAGTAACTAGTTACTGCCCAACACTGGTAATAAAGCAGTGGTTCACACCCACACCACAAATCAGGAACATGGTTGGGAACCACTGTGATATAAGGCATGAGTCACAAGGAGTCACGAGTCATTTTTTGAGTTTTTGGGAGTTTGACAGCCCTAATCATTTGCTTTAATTAAATGTAGAAAAGCAGTGTTAACATTCTGCTAAACATTTCATTTTGTGTTGCAAGTTAAACGGGTTGATTAAAAGATGACAGAATTTAAATTTTTGGGTGAACCTTTTCCTAAAAGCCACATTCTAATGTTCAAAATCTCCAGTCACATGCTTGTATTCCACAAGTGTGTGTGCCTGAAACTTACCCACATGTACTGTGGAGTCCATGACCGACTGTATCCGGTCGTTCCGTTCTGTAAGACAGTGGCTTTCTAACAGCACACTGAACTGCACATCCAGTGAGGACATGTTCTGCAGCTAAATACACCCGAGAGAGAATCCATCAGTTAATTACCAAATTCATATATACAGTACAATCCAACTACTGCTCCAAAGTTCAGTACATTTTTTAATGTTTTGGAAAAAACTTTGTTCACCAAGGTTGCATTTATTTCTGCATTTCAGTGGTTGTCACTCCACTCTTCAGACGTCACATAATCCTTCAGAAAACATTCTAATATGCTGATTTGATTCTTGATTTTGATTTATTCAGGATTCTTTGATGAATAAAGTTTAAAGAACAGCATTTATTTGAAATAGAAACCTTTTGTAACGTTATAAATATGTCTTCACTGTCATTTTTGATCACTTTAAAGCATCCTTGCTGAAGAAAAGTATCGATTTCTTTAAAAGCAAAACAAAACAAAACAAAATCTTACTGGCCCCAAACATTTGAACTGTAGTGTACAGCAATATGTCCAATAACAGCAAGTCAATCCTGGAGCAAGACCAGCTGATACAAGAGACGCAAGACTTTGCAGGGTTTAGACAGGTTACCTTACTTGCTCATTCATTTAGCAGATGATTGTGTTTAGTGTCTCTTACAGAACATACAGTCCTAGGGTTTGCTCAAGGCCACAATAGAGACTGGATATTTTACAGGCCTAATCCCTTAATCACCACTCTACCAGTAATAAATACTTCAGGGGGAATAGAATGAGGAACCGATTACAATAAAGATACATTACAATAAAGACAAACCAATTACAAATAAATAACTTGTAAAACTGCACAGAATCATAGTCAACAGAATTATACAATGATGATAGTGACCTCTAGTGTCGAACTGCAGCATGAATTAGAAAGATGCTGTGTTCGAAATGCCATGCCATCATACTACTTATACTATTTCTGCAGTATCCAGTATGCATACTGTGCATACTGCCAAACTTTGGCAAACTATTTGCCAGAATCTGTTAAATATAACAGTACACTGAAATCAGTAAAGAAGCTGGAATGGCATACTACCATACAACTCCTACTATATTGCAATATGAAAAGCATGTGAATTTTCTGTATGCATGGAATTCCCGGATTACATACTACATTTGCTGAAATTTGTACGCATCTGAAGACACTGCATGGGATACTGTTTCCCACAACGCAATGCGCAATGTGACATTTCATCTTCAAATGCGTGAGTGAACTGGAGGTGGGGAATAGTAATTATAAATGTAACACATTTATATGTACATATATACATGTTACTGTAAAGTACAAACTATTGCTGTGTATCTAAAACCAATATTGTTAGTAGGACATAAATTGTACCTTAATCTCTACAGCACATTTTCGATCAAGTCAAATGTCATTACCTTTATCTCTATAGCACTTTATACAGTATAGATTGTTTCAAAGATATTAAATAATAATAATATTGCAGTAATAATATAAAAATAACATCTATAAATAAAAATAATATTTCAATTATGCAAACAGAATTCAATTCTGCTGTAAAGCCCTTAATGTCAGTGGAGACCATGTCAATTAGATGAACTCTACAGACAGATCCCCTGCAAAGACCTCGTCACCTCGACGAACATCGGCACAAGACCACAGGAATCAGACGAGTCCTCTGCACAATCTGACCTGTGTTGCAGCCTGCAAATAAACCACACCTTGCTGGTTTCGTCTGTCCAGAGGAGAACTGCCCCCGACTCAGCCTGGTTTCTCCCAAGGTTTTTTCTCCATTTCTATCACAGATGGAGTTTTGGTTCTTTGCCACTGTTGCCTTTGGCTTGCTTAGTTGGGGACGCTTGACTGATTGCACAGACACTATTGGACGAGAGCTGAAATGGATGATGACATCACTCAATCATCAATGAACTGACTTTAGCTGAAAAATGACTCTTTGTTATTGTCCTCTTGCATTATTGACAAACTATTTTCCTGTTTAACACTGTAAAGCTGCTTTGACACAATCTGTATTGTATAAAGCTCTATAGAAATAAAGGTGACTTGACTTGACTTAAAGCAGCTCTAAAAACAAACTTGAGTGTCTATTTACTCTAAGTACAAATAGCCCGTTTTGCAGAGGCTATTTACATTAACTCTGCCCACCAATGCCTGGCTGCTATAAACAGCACTGCAAAAGACGCTTGTTTATCTGTGGTATTAGAGTGCGTAGCAAGTAAAAGATGCAAAATAATTGGTTTTGATGCGATCGACCTGAGTTCGAATCCGCCTTTTGCCAAACTCGTTCTTCTCATTTTCCCATTACATATCAGATCGGAAAGGCATTTATTTTCAATAAAAATAAAGGAAATATTTGAAAAGTGGAACTAAAACACCACTGGCTATGGTTAGTGGTGGTAGGTGGAGGGCTTTGTCCCAATAAGGTGGCATCCATTTAATAATATTAATGAATATGATAAATTACACCCAATATATGTTATTGCATACTGTTTACTACAGTATTGAAGTATAAACATCTGCCACCTAACTACTATTTACACTTAGCCTATTGCTAAAGAAAATACGGCTATTTTAATTTAAACAGAATTTTTCATTGTATGCACTTATATTGCTTTTTCCACTTAGTGTAACTGCCCAAAAGAAAACAATCATTGTTCAATTAAAGACAGCTCAGTGTTGATTCAGTTCTGTTTAATATGTAAAGTTCATTATTTATGAAATGAGATCAATTGGGCAATATAATTGTTAACTAGTATGAACCCTTATTAACAAAGCTTTGTAAAAAGAATGGTTAGCACATTTATTAGCAAGGTAACAGCCTCAACAGCTGTTCTGAATTAATGTTCAGTGTTTGTCATGTGACAACACTGTAGCATACTACTCTGAAACATTATTTGTTGCTTATTGTATACTGTTTCACACACTATTCTTTAAAAAAAAAAAAGTAGGCAGTATGCACTGTGTACTGGGCAGTAAGCAGTAAGCAAGTGTGCCATTTCGAACACAGCCACTATTTATCCCATCATGGCACATTTTGCACAGAAAAAAATGTGAAAAATTGTACCGTTAGTGGTATAACTGCGGGGCAGTTTCCATTAAAAGGGACAACTTTGCACCTTATCTACTCTAAATGTTGCATACTTATACCTTAGAGTAGTAATATGTACCTTAGGGTACTATTAAGAACCTTTTAGTGGTAAATAAGGTACAAAGATGTCCTTTTGATAGTTGATGACAAGCTTTTGTAACCTTAAAGGTTAAATTTTTGCATTTTTTTAAACCATTTTCTGAAAATGTATAATTTGATAACTGCGTTTTTTCAGTTTATCAGGAGTGAACTTGTTCCCCAATGGATCCTTAATGGGTGAATGGGTGCCGTCAGAATGAGAGTCCAAACAGCTGATCAAAACTTCAAAGTAATTCCCAAATCATTCCCCATGATTCCCCATGACTCCATCAATTAAAGTATTTTGAAGCAAATAGCTGTGTGTTTGTAAGAAGCAAATCCATTATAAAAACAATTAACTTTAAACCATCACTTCTGGCATAAATACAAGTATATAATCCACAATCACACCTCATCCAGTGAAAAGTCCATCCCCTGTTGTCCTCTCACATCAAAATCAACTGAGATGTTTGTTTAGAACTGTTTTGGACTGTTTTTACTCTTAAATGGTGCTTGATCTGTGCATATTTCTCTCCTGATTCAGACAAGATGAAGTTTTCACTGGAGAAAGCAATATTACGGATAGAGGAATGGTCATAACATTCATTACATTGACTGCAACGGTTTGTAGCCAGATTAACAAGGCAAATTATCATGAAAGTGCAACTCCAAAAAAGCGCCGATGGGAGTGTAAAGTTGTGCGGTTGATCTATTGACAATACGCAAATTAAAGAACTCAGACGCAACATCTCATTTCCATAAGGACCAATGCAATCTACTAAAAGCAAATTAGCGTAAGATCGCAAACAAGCAAAGCCGATGCTAATCCTCTGGCATTCCAAATAAAGTAATGCAAGTGGAAAAAATTCTCTCCCTTCTACCACGTGCTCTCCGTTTTCTGTGGTGCATCCTTCTGGCAGCAACAACTGCAGCCATGTCAAGTGCAATATGGGTTAAGATGTGCTTTTTTGGGGGGCGGTAAGTAATAGAGCAAATAACTAGAATAAATACACAAACATTTATTTAAATACACTCCTCACATAAATGTTGCATCTGAAAGGGATACACCTTCAAATGTATGTGCAATAAGATCAGCCGCAAAAATTATGCTAAATTTTCACTGTGCGTCTTTAGTAAATTCTGAGAGTAGCCTACTTTTTAATGCAAAAAACGGGTTTGCACTGGCACAAGCTGTTAGTAAATCTGGCCCAAAATGTCTTGATGTTTTTTTTCAGCTTTTCACTTCACAAGACATTAATTGATGGACTGGAGTGTGAATTATTGTGATGTTTTTATCATGTGTTTGCACTCTCATCCTGATAGCACCTATTCACTGCAGATAATCCATTGTTGAGCAAGTGATAATGCGAAATTTCTCCAAATCTGCTTGTTTGAAGAAAAAACTCGGCCTGAGGGTGAGTAAATATTCAGAAAATGTTCATTTTTGGGTGAACTATTCCTTTAAATACAGCATGTTTAATCACTATATTTAAATCTATTTCTCTGTAGCTATTAATACACTGTTTAAAATTAAAGAATTCATCAAGCATCTACGTTTAGTTATCTCTACTTTATAATCAGCTGGTGTAGTAGGGCCTTAAATTTAGATGCTGAGAATAATATGAAAGACTTTTTGCTATCATCGGTGTATGGGAGGAAGTAGCTGTCTAACAGTGAAGCAGTGCTTACCTTCTTGGCCAGAGAGGGTGTAAATGAGATCAGGATAATGTATGTATCCTCAGGACCGATGGAACGCATGGCATTGAGCACAGAAAATGGCCCAGTCACATCCAGCAGTGATGTCAGCTAAAAGTCAGGTTAAGGCTGATATTTCTCAAAACGTTTTTTTTTACAGTGAATACACTGAAAATGAAAGTCTACAGGTTAATAGCAGAAATGTGATGCTTGTATTTTTGTATTTTAGCCTTACATTTGTTTGAATTATCATTTTTGAAATGCAACTATTTTTGTAGGTCAATGTGTTACGAATGTAATTTCGGTGGGTAGGGTTTGTTCAATGCTATCAGCGCTTTTAGGATAATTATGTCATGTTCCTTTGTGGTATCCACATGTATTGTGTGAAAGTTGTTTTCCATACGGTGCATTAAGTTTATGGTAACACTTTATTTTAAGAATCAGTTCTCACTATTAACTAGTTGCGTATTTACATGCATATTACTAGCATATTGGCTGTTTATTAGTACTTATAAAGCACATATTAATGCCTTATTCTGCATGACCATTTTTTAGATCCCTTAATCCACCCCATACCTAAATTTAACAACTACCTTACTAACTAGTAATAAGCAGCAAATTAGGAGTTTGTTTCTGGGAAAACTCTTAATTAATAGTGAATATGTGTTCCCTATTCTAAAGTATTAAGTGTAATTATAAGTTTATTGCCTATAATAATAATAATAATAATAATACATTTTATTTATAGGCGCCTTTCTCAACACTCAAGGACACCACACAATAAATTTACAAACAAGACAAACCATATACAAAGACAAAACAGAGTAAAGTAGGACGAGAGAATTAAACTTTAGGTGAGATATGCAATCATAAACAGGTGAGACTTAAGTCTAGATTTAAAATGAAATAGAGAGTCAATATTTCTGATGGTAGTGAATTCCAGAGCCGGGGAGCAGAGCTGCAAAATGGATATGGAGGAGGTCAGACAGACATGAAGGGGCAAGATTATGGATGACCTTGAAAGTGAACAAGAGAATCTTAAAGTCAATGCGAAACTTAACCGGAAGCCAGTGAAGCTGCTGTAAAACAGGGGTGATGTGGTGAAAGGGGGGATTCTGGCAATAATACGGGCTGCTGAGTTTTGAAGCAATTGAAGCTTATAGAGGGATTTGTGAGGAAGACCAAAGAGAAGAGAATTACAATAAACGATGCGGGCAATGACAAGACTGTGAACAAGAATAGCAGTAGTATGAGGGGTAAGGGAAGGGCGAAGGCGGTTAATATTACGTAGATGAAAACAGGCGGACCGGGTGATTTTATTAATATGTGATTGAAATGACAGTGTACTGTCCAGGAGGACACCCAAACTCTTAACCTGAGGAGAAGGGAAGACAGAGGAATTATCAATTGAAAGAGAAAATCTATTAGTTTTGGATAAAGTTGATTTAGTGCCAATTAAAAGATATTCCGTTTTGTCACTGTTTAGTTTGAGAAAATTAGAATAAAACCAGGATTTAAGTTCATTGAGACAGTCAGTGAGAGCGGAAGGAGGGAGAGTGGAATTAGGTTTGTTGGAGAGATAGAGTTGGGTGTCATCCGCGTAACAGTGGAATAGGATGTTGTATTCCCGAAAGATATTGCCAAGAGGAAGAAGATAAATGATGAAAAGAAGGGGTCCCAGGACAGAGCCCTGAGGCACACCAGTATTAACGGGAGAAGGTTGGGAACTAAAAGATTGTAGCTGGATGAACTGAGTGCGCCCTGAAAGATAAGATTTAAACCAATCCAGAGGGGTGTGAGAGATGCCAATAGAGATTAGTCTATTGAGAAGGATGGTGTGAGAAATGTTGTCAAAGGCCGCACTTAAATCAAGAAAGACAAGAATAGTGACTAAACCAGAATCAGCTGCCATAAGAAGGTCATTAGTGATTTTTATAAGTGCAGTTTCTGTGCTATGATAAGGGCGGAAACCAGACTGGAATTGTTCATACAGATTATTACAAGTTAAATGAGAGTGAAGTTAAGTAGCAACTATTTTTTCGAGGATTTTGGAAAGGAAGGGTAAATTGGCGATAGGACGGAGATTATTGAAATTGTTAGGATCATCACCAGATTTTTTTCAAAATTGGAGTAATGGCAGCAGTTTTAAAGGAGGTGGGAACAATTCCAGTGGTGAGTGAAGAGCAAATGATAGCAGAAATGAGAGGAAGCAAAGAGGGTAGGCAGCCTTTAACCATAACAGTGGGAAGAGGGTCCAGCGAACAGGTGGAAGACCTTGACATGTGAATGAGAACTGAAATATCTGTGGCAGTGGGAAGCTGAAAAGCAGAAAATAAGTAAGATATTGGGCAGAAATCAGAAGAAGTGCTGGAGGAGGAGTTTGAACCTATATGCTGGTGAATCTTATGTATTTTCTCATTAAAAAAGGACATCAAAGAGTTACAAAAGGCAGATGAATACAGATGGGGGGGGGGGGGGGGGGTACAGTTCTTATAGTGCAGAATGTGATTTTTGTGCATGTCTTTGTGAACAGTAAGACCAGTTTTTCTATAAAGGGGCTCAAACTGGCGACCTTTGACTTTCATTAGTCGAAGCTCAGAAGTAAACCAAGGTGCAGAATGGGAAAAAGATACAGTCCTAGTTTTCAAAAGAGCAAGAAAATTGAAAATACTATTGAGACCATTATTATAATAAGAGACCAGATCAACAGTAGTGGGTAAATTATTAATGTTCAAAAGACCATCAATACCAGAGGAAAGAACATCGAGATTGATGTCCTTAATATTATGAAATGAAATGACACATAGTTGCTTGATTACAGAAAGGGAAAGTTTTACATTGAATGAAAGGAGCAAGTGATCAGTTATAGGGAGTTCATCAGCAGTACAGACAGATGGAATAATCTGTCTGTAAGCTTTTTCAGTCATAGACTTTCAAGAACTGCTTCTTCTGAGTTAAAGGGGTCATATGATGCGATTAAAATTTTTCCTTTCTCTTTGGAGTGTTACAAGCTCTTGGTGCATAAAGAAGATCTGTAAAGTTGCAAAGACGAAAGTCTCAAATCCAAAGAGATATTCTTTATAAAAGTTAATTGTCAACCACACCTACCTAAAACGGCTCGTTCTAACACGCCACCACATGTCTACGTCACAATGTGGGAAGATTTGCATAACGCCGCCCAAATGTTCACGCAAAGAAAGAATGCGTAACTTTTAATCTCGCTGTAGTATTGTTGCTGCTGCCATGTCGTGAAGACGCTGTTTCGTTGTGAAAACGAAATTACTTTGTTTGGCATCCAAAAGAGGACGATATCCGCTTCGTCATGCCTGGAGCTGATCCGTGCTGGGCGCTGAGGAATTACATCAACTTCGCGTTGTGGATCGCCGGACTGGCTTTCACCGTGGACGAAGTGGAGTCCAGCCTGGGGTCGTCACATGTGGTTGCCGCAAGCCCGCCGGACGCTTCTTCGTCGAATCCGCCTGATCCTGTTTCCTGATCCTGGTAGAGTAGACTACGATGCCGGCTGTTCTGACTCACAGACTGTAAGTACGTTTTTTATATTAAAGAATTTGCCACTGGTGATTCAAACGCAAGTTTTGAGCAGTGTAGCGTAGCGCTTGTTGTTTGTCATTTCTCCGAACACAAATGCAGACATGGTTTTATGTTTACGCGGCACAATGCAACGCGTAAAAAGACAGTATATGTTATTATAATCCGTAATTATGTCCCCACTGGATGCAACAAATGCCTCGTTTGTAATGGGTTTTAATGTTATGTATCGTCGCTCCGGCCGTACAGGGCATCACAGTATGGTGAGGGCGTAACATTTTCGTCACACGCGTGAGGTATTCGGCCAATCAAAACGCACTGGATAGCTGGCCAATCACAGCACACCTCGCTTTTCAGACCGATGAGCATTGTATTTTTACAAAGACATACAACATGTTTCAGAAAGGCGGGGCATAGAGGAGAAACAATAATGTACAGTATGTGGAAAATAATGTATTTTTTTAACCTTAAACCGCATAAACACATTTCATTACACCAAATACACAAAATAATGTTCTTTTTAGCAGCATCATATGACCCCTTTTTATGGAATCAGTTGGAGTGGCACTCTTGAATTGGCTTGGCACAGCATTGTGGAACAGCTTTGCGGGACACCACACAGCCCATCTGTCGATGGAACAAACACCCCTAACAGGGATCTGATTGGATCTTGCTTGTGAATACATCCTGACACATCCTCTGCTCTAAAAAGCTATTTTTATCTGACTTAAGCTGAACTAAAACACACTGCTACACACGGTGGTGGACTAAGCAAACAAATCAAGTATAGTGCTCGAGTAAAAATATGCATACCCTTATATAACTCCAGTAAAACTGAAAGTACTGCTTTTCAATTTTTACTTAATAGTAAAAGTGCAAAAATACTTGATTTCAAATGCATGTACATATTAACAGTATAAAGTATGGATCTTTTTTATTTTTTTTATTTTGCTCTTTTATATATTCAGTCCTACAATTTAAAATATAGTAGGGAGGGAGAGGGGTTCTAATGAATAACATTATCTAACATTACTTTGAATTATTATTAACTATCAATATGCCAGCATGAGTCAATAAGGAAGATATTTAATGTATTGATCTACAAGAAAAAAAATCTGTTTTATGGCGGGTTTGCTACATTTTGATTTAATCTTTGTTGGACAAAAGGACTTCGTATTGGTCTACATGCTGTTTCATAGAAACTAACTGCCCTTCACCCATCTTCAAACTCATTCTAAAGGTTTAGGCCAGTGTTTCATATTTTCTCCATCATGTTTGGACTCTAAGCATTTCGAATGTTGCCAAAAGTATTCTAGTATTGGGCCACACTGTGTGTGCCACCTCTGATGTCAAAAGCCAATCACAGCAGTGGAATGGAAAAACGTGCAATCTCCTCATTATTGAAATGGGATAAAAGTACCCATTCATTAGCCATTCCTTGTTCTGAGTCTTCAGCCTGTGAGGAAAGAGACATTAACAGACATTTTGAGCCTTCACCTGGCGAGACAACAACAAATGTTGCATGTCACCATGCCAGAGAGTCAAAAGACAATACAGACACATCTGCAGCAAGGTTAACCGTGGGGCCATGTGGAAAAATACTTTCCAGAGACCTTGGCCTTCAATATTGTCAGTATAAGATTATTTAATTTGCATTAAATGTTGTATAGCTGATGTCAGTTAATAACAAATAATCTTTAATTTTTTGTTTGATATGTATTAAGGTTCTTCACCTTATTAGTTTCAGAGAAACAGTTTATCTTTTAATATCTCTTTATCCATTCATTTTATTAATTTAGTAGTTTTTGCTTTGTTAATAAAATGTGCATAATTTTTATGTTATTATTATTTACTTAACAATACTCTGTGATTCTTCTTTACTGTTAAGGTGTCCTGAGCTGGTGGTCCAAGGTAAAAGAAGAATCTGACATTCTCACGCTCACCTTAAGTGAAGTTACCAAAACCACTACAGAACACTATGCAATGATTTTGTTTTGGACTTAATTCGTAAAGTTACATAATGTGTCTATGGACTTTTTTAAATTAAGATTTTGTGAATTTGAATGTATAAGGGATTGTATATATGAATGTTTGCCTTCACTAATTTATTTTAATGGTAATAAAGTACAAATATTCCATATGGTCTCACAGTTAATATAAGTGCACTAAACTGCATGTATAATAATTATTAAAGAATTGTAGATGGAGTTTAGCATGCAAAAAAAAAAAAAAAAAAAAAAGTATGAGGAAAAATTTGAATATTTTTCATAA
>NW_015505554.1:433350-446681 GCF_001515645.1 Sinocyclocheilus grahami
CATAAACTGCATTTATAAAAATTATTAAAAAATTGTAGAGGGAGTTTTAAAAAAAAAAAAAAAAAAAAAAAAAAAGAGTATGAGGAAAAATTTGAATATTTGTCATACAATTGTATCACTGGCCATAAGAACCACCTTCATTCTTTATAAGCTATACACCACACACACACACACACACACACATATTTGTCTCTATAGATAAGCTAACTTATGAACATAAGTGAGAGCTTTGCTGTGATCTTTAAGTGTTTAAGTAGATAGACATAATCAGCAGCACTGGGGAAACACAGCTGTCAATGTGTCTGACTCAAACGAGCTCTGTCACGGTACACATGGACAGGGAGAGAATTAGAAAGACAAAAAGAGCATATGCTTTCTTACAGCTTTCAAAAAGAAGTGCTATCACACAAATATCCACATTAAGAGAACAAGAAACATAAAGTAACTCTATAATTTTACATACAGTGTTAAGAAATGTCTGTGTCTCACAAGCTACATTTTTAGTCCTATGACTCATTTGCATAGATGCTTGGGAAACAGTATGAGTCGGTGTGTGTGTGTGTCTCTCAGCGGGAGAGTGTGATCAGCTGCAGCGACTTAATGTAACAGACTAACAATGAAAAATACTTCTACAGCATTTATTAATTCTGGTTAATTTCAAGATTTATATTTAATACTTTTTAAATCATTATTACATTTTGAAAAAAATATTGCTTATTTTTAGTTTATGTAAGCTAATGTTTTAACTAATGTTAACAAATAAAAATGGAGTGACTTGAGAGAAATGAAACTAGCACAGCTATATAGAAAATATAAAGTACACATCTCTGCAGTACTTGATTCTGATTGGTTAGTCGTCGTATTGAACTGTCAAAAAATAAATAAATAAAATAAAAGTTGCCAAATAAAAATGGCCTCAGAGGACAGTATAAATTTTATTATATATATTGAACAAAATCTTACATGGATAGATGGATGGATTAAATTGCAGTGTTTGTCTTTTTACTCGACTGATGCTAGACAAATGCTGAACTTAAATCAGTCTCATTTAATAATATAGAATAATAGAGATAATGTACAGTCATCCCGACATTATCACAAATGATTAAAAGGATAGTTCCGGTCCTTGATTATGATTGGCTGAGCCACATTCAAATCCGTTGTAAATCACTCTAGAAACACACCCCCGTGACCTCATTGCATCAGTATTACTGCGCCACTGCATCAGTGTGTTGCTTGGCAATCAGTTTTACTGCATTGAAGAAATTGTTTTAAAATGTCATATTTTTCTGTAAATTTTGAGTTAATGGGTGGGCTAAGTGCATACTAATCATTTTATAAAAGCAATAAGCCCCATTTTATAAAAGCACTGGGGCTTTAGTAAACTACAGCTAAACCTCTTCAGTGAGATACCAGATCCCAAACACCCTGTCATCGTTTTTAATTGGTCAAAAATGACAGGCTGACTGCATGTTATCCCTTATTACAGAAAGCTGTGCAACAATAACCCATAATAATGGCCCACAAAAGGCTCCAGTGAGAACGAGCCATGTGAACAGCATTACATAAGGAGTCAAGACAGATCTGTGGGTTTTGGATCACAAGAGAGAGATGAGTAAAAGAGTGCGGTTAATGCTGTTCTAATCTGCATTTTAAAGCTTTCGAGAGAAGATGAATGCAATTTCACTTCCTCCACTGCAGCACGCCAGGCTCACAAGATGTTCTATTAACTTCTATCATGTAATGCTGCTTCATCTGACCTCAAATCAGACAAGATATCAGTATGCTGTTCTGTCTGATGAAAAATGTGGGCGAGGAATAGGGCACCACACACACGCTTCTCAGCCTCGCTCTCAGGAGCCTACAGCACTGCAGCACACTGCGTTACAGTTCAGGTTTAAAAATATCTCAGCAGCCTCATTCAAATTCAGCTCCAACTAAATGTCCACATGCTTCTCTCAGCAGCTTTTATTGATGGTTCAAGGTTGTTATGTTGTGAGATGTTCCTGTGAAATAAGTTAATTTTTTTCAAGGAAGGGAACCGTTTTTCACAACCATCATGTTTTATGTTATTTTTTGTGGTGTTTGTAACTTTCTCTGAGTAAATCCCTAAATCCATCCTTAATCCATCCTAGTAGTGATTGCAACAAACATAATTTCATGATGAATGAAGCATTTAGTGGTAATCAACAGCTTTTTAAATGAAACAGTATTGGAGGTTTTATGTTACAAAGAACAGGCATTACATAATGAGTAGGGCTGTCGATGTTAATTTGGTGCAATTATGGAAAAGAAAATTCTGTGTTAAAATTATTAAGGAATTCAATGCATTCTGCCCCAGCACATACCTGTACATCATCTTACATTGCATGGAATTGCTTAGCAATGAACATGATGCACGATGACGACTGATTACGTGATGTAGCCTATTAGAATGCAGTTTTATATTTTAAAATTCAAAGTATGAGGGCAAAAATGCACCTGTATGGGATTTTGTCTAATGTTTATATCATATGATGTAGTTTAGCAATATCACACAAGCAAGAGTACTGTTTTTTTCCCTGAATATATGCACAATTGCACATCGATTGTATATAACAGTTCAATAAACAAGAAGTTAGTATTATGTTTTAGTCACATTATTGTCAGTATGGTCTGTTTTTGCTCAATTTCACCATTGAAAATAGTTCCAATCAAAGCCACGGCAGAATTGTTTCGGAGCAACACAACAGTTATCAGATTATTGAGGACCACCTGGGCAGAAATTTCAGCGGAGCACTGAAGCTGGATTTGGCCTGGATAAATCCTGTTTTAGGTAAGACGGACATGTGGTTCCTCATCTCTTTATACACCTTGAATGTCAATCTGAGAGCTGTGCTTGCCCTAAAAAGAAAGAAAGAAAGAAAGAAAAAAACCACACCAAATATTCACATTCTCAATCAGTCAGAAAAACAGACTGAAAGTGGAGACATAAACAGAGAGAATAAACATATAAAGTATGAGAAGCAGCTGAGACCTGTGTATTGCACTTATTCAAATCCACATCAGTAGGACTGTTAAATATGCAGTATCCCCACTATCTATATGGATCTAGAATAGGTGACCCATTTTACTTAATGTTGGGCACTGCCTGCAGCAACAAGCTTCGAGAACAGCAGGTATAATGGATGTTCATCCTGGGAATTCTTTAAATACATCAGAATATGCACAGCTACACTGAGAGCTTCAGATCATTCAACTCATGCTCGCAAATTTGACGAGGTTCTACTCACATTTAGTGAAGCAGCTTTAGAATCAGAATCAGAATGAGCTTTATTGCCAGGTATGTTTACACATACGAGGAATTTGTTTTCGTGACAGAAGCTTCCACAGTGTGACAGAATGACAGTGACAGAACAAAAACTAAATAAAAAAATAAAAAAAAATAAAAAATAAAATATAGAACAAGTAAATAAGGAATGCAATATTCAAAGAGCATTTGATCAGTGAATAAATGCTCAAGCACTTACCAATGAGTAATAGAACAGATCAGAATATGTGAGCGGAGCAGCATGATTTTTTTGGCAGCGGCTATTTACACTAAGTGAAAATATCTGTATTTTTTTTGTGATATGCTATTTACACTAAGTGCAAATAGCTATAGATTCTATTTACACCATGTCAAAATAGCAGGATTTTCTGCTATTTATACTACTTTATGCAAATAGTGGCAATTATCTGCACCTCAGTATTGTAGTACATTATAAAACAGTATGCAATAATAACGTATTGAGAGTAAATTATCATTTTAATTCAAATTATTAAATGGATGCCACCTTATTGGGACAATAAAACCCTCCCTACACCTTCCCTAACCCTACCCAATATTTTATTTTCAACTTTTTTTATTATTTCCATAGACTGTATAAAAACATGGACGTAGTCTCCGTGACGTCACCCGTAGGTTCCTGAAGAGCGTTTTTGAAGCTCAAAAGTGGGCGGAGCCAGCCGTCGCCATCTTGGCAGTACGTCACCGCGCGTCACTTCCGGATAATCGAAAATGGGCAAAAAGGCAGGAGCTGGTTGACGCCCACCTAGCTCGACGGTGGTGACAGCAGCGGCAATCCACCTGTCACTCAAGTGGCCACGCCCTTAATTATGCACAAAGTTAAGGCTTAATATAATTTAAACGGATGACTTAGAAAAAAAAAAATTCACCCCCCCTCACAGTTGTCATGAAAATTAGCTATATAGACCAAAATCATTTTTTAACCAGGCTGTAAACATGTTTTTTTCTGCTGTAAAGTTGGGCATTTTAACACGGGGAGTATATGGGACTGACTCCCTTTTGCAGCCCGCCTCTAGCGGCCAGTTGACGAATTACAGTTTAAGTCACTTCCATGTTGGCTTCACGAGAGAGCGGGAGGTTGCCGCTTGGTTCGAACCCTGGTCGATCACGTCAAAAAAAACTATAGCATACATTTGACCATCTACGCCATTGGAGTTAACCTTTAAAAGCCGCCTTCTGTGGTCAAGACTAGTCCAATCACACGTTGGTGGGCGGAGTTCGTGTAAATAGACACTCCGTTTTTGGGAAGTCTCCATCAGGAGCACAATTAATGCCAACAGCCCATAATATAACTGCATTTGATCAAGAATTCATGCATTAAACATCATTAGCTAGCCTGACAGTGAAAGATATGTGGATCACTCAAATCAGAAAGAAGCTGAAGGTTATAATGACGCCGATGGACGAGTGCGGGACAGGCCCAGCTGCAGAATCAAATCACTGAGGGTACTTCTTAAAGCAGCACTATGTAACTTTTTCTGTGTTCAAAATTAGCAAAATGTATAATGAGCGAGTACATCATGAATTCATCTTCCAATTCCTCTTAAATGCCTCTGATTCAAGAAATCAACAGATATGTCTGTGATTGGCTACATTGCTCAACGCTGCAAAAACACGTTGAAATAGAAATCGATCTCCAGAGCGCAAACCATAATGCACTGGATAATTTGCCAAATCTGCAATAAAATGCCATTAATACAGCTTTAACTGAGGGTGCTTTTGATTTCTTTTGAGGGTGCTTAGCACCCTCTAGCACCCCCGTAGAACCGGGCCTGGTGCGGGAGGTTATATCTCAAGCATGTTTGTTTATAGCAGGGGTGCCCAACCCTGCTCCTGGCGATCGACTGTCCTGCAAAGTTCAGCTCCAACCCTAATCAAACACACCTGAAGCAACTAATTAGGGTATTCAGGATCACTTAAAAATTAAAGGCAGGTGTGTTTGATTAGAGTTGGAGCTAAACTTTGCAGGACAGTCGATCGCCAGGAGCAGGGTTGGGCACCCCTGGTCTATAGCATGTGGATACTCGATAAACAGTTTATTGTAAAGGTAATTAATCTCTGCTCTAAACTAATGTGCTGCTACACTGCTGCACCCGCGCACACAACACACAAGTTCGCACATAATATACAGATCATGTGCAAATAGAAACATTCAGGAGTGCCGAGAATTATTGTCAATGCTGTCCTGTTATTTATCAGCTTAAAAACGGAAAAGTTACAACATATTTGCTCCGTTTCTGAAGTAACTACAACCCTCAGCTTCACCATACTATAGACGCTGCACAGACAAGCGAGTTAAAAAGTAATTTAATATAGACGACTAATTGTAGTGTTCAAGTAAACCATGTTAAAACTATTCTTCTAGTATAGTGTATTTGTTTTTCGTTTAATATAAGTTCTGAACAGAACGTGGTGATATTTCAAAACATACTGAAACACTTCAGCCGCAAATTTCATCATACTGATCAGTGGAGCGGGAAAATGCTGAACCCGGAACCGGAGCGGAGTGACTATTGAATGCTTGGAGTGCGGAGGAGAAATTATTGCTGCTACACTCCGCTCACATACACTGGAACAGATAGTGTCATACTGTAGGTCAGAAATAAAAATAGGAAATACACCTGCTATTACTGACATGCAAGTTACAAAACCAAAATTAAACACACCTGTGTCTTCCAATGCATGGTTAGACAATGACCTGTGCACACAGCCTTAATTACAGAGAACCAAAGTTACAGAAGGTAACAAGACGTATTTATTGCTATGCCAGTGGTACTCAGCTTTTGTATTTCCTCAAGACCTGGATTGCAATTTCCAGGTTATTAACTTTATATAAAAGACTGGCCAAATTGAAAGGCAAAATCCAAAGTCACATTTCCAATATTTTTAGAACAGCACTTTTCCAGCTTAAAAATACAAACTTCCTACATGTAATTGGTTCTTTATTTAGAATCAGGATTTTCCTGATTATTATGAGTGTCAGGTTTATTAAAAAGTGCATTCCCTGGAAACCATACCAATTTCCTAGCTACTTCGTGACTTGTCTTGCTGTACTGTTTGAGCTAAATGAATTCAACAAATGTACTGCAAATTTCAAACTATTCATTCTAAACATAGATATATGCCTTTATAGTGTAATAGTATTAGAGGTTTGTATTACTATACTTTGTTGTATATTTCTGTTAATAATCCCAGACATATACTTAATTTGTAGATTAGAAACATGTTTTGTGTTAGTTCAATCACTGGTATTGGCAGTGTGTAAATACGGAGTATGCACAAAAAACTCTGGGTGATTTCCGTATTGCTTATCCTGCATGAACTGACGATGAATGTTACAGACGTCTGCAGATACCATTACTTTACAGACATTGTCTTGAAAATGAATGTCATCCGACTGATGGCAGCAATACAAGTCTTTTTAAGTCATGGATTTAGCTTTCAGTCGGCAGTTGGGCACCTACAGAAAATGGCTGCTCACTGACTTCACCTCCTTCTGGCAGTTTAGAATTCCATCAGCAATCTGGTGATATACAGAGATCAGTGGCTGACGTGGATATTGTCTTGATAAAAATATAAATAGTGCAATTCACCTGCTTTGAACTTTGATGTTGTCCTGATAAAGCCGATCATACATGCAGAGTTTTAGGTCAATATTTGGCTTGGTCACCCATACAGGTGCGCTCTCTGCCACCCCACAAACTGAAACCACAATCTATGCATTCAAGAAAACAAGGAGAAAAGTCAAGTTAATCTATTGAGCTGTTAAAGCAAATATAAAATTGTGAAAACTATACCGGTTAACAACTAGGTTGAGAAAACGTGATTTGGAAATCCAGTTTTGCCTCCCCTGGAATGGTTGGTGATGAATAGCTTGACACTCATAAATGGGCCGACATCACCTTCATAAGCCTGCAGAGAGACAATCTATACGTCACATTTTTATTCAACTCACACCAACGTGAGATTCACTATGAATAATTTGCATCTATTGATAGTGTTTTATTGCACAGTATGAAAGTCCTATTCATCAAACACTAATGTTCAGCACAAAATGTCACCGCAGAGAAGATTTAGAATTGTAACCATGGATTCCTATGGAGCTACTCACACCATGGGCAAACATTTGCCCACTGACAAAGCAAGAATTTTTTCTTCGGTGAAATACACTTTAATTATTATCTTTATTTACCAAAGTCTTTGCTGCTTGGTCTAGAGCCAGGGCATGACTTAGGGCTCTGGGGTCATGTTTGGGCCCTATACACCACAAATGCCCTCAACTAGAACATCATTACGGAGTAACACAATAAAATATGCTTTGAGGTTCATATATAGTACAAATTAAGTATTCAACATGTCTAGCCTAGTCAAAGTTTAGATGTAAAATTTAAATAGTCATTATAATACAATAAACCGAATGTGTTCTCTCAGTTGAGAGATCAAAACCCTGAAATAACACTGAGCAAAAAAGCCAGAGATGTATTAGTATTATAAAACATTGTCATATCTGTGTCCTCTTATGTCAGATTGTTAGATTTAATCAATGAATTAAATCCAAATAAAAAGATGTAGGCTATTAACAATCAAATGAAAATCACTATCAACAAAATCCTTTTGCTTAAATAAATCGCATTTAATTGTAGAAATATTAAATTGCAAAAATGAAATGAGCTACTTTAAAATATTAAACTACAACCACTAGTAGGTGGCAGCAAGTCTGTCTTAAAGAGTGAGTTGACCCTTTAAAATCAACAGATTTGTTTAAAAAGCATTAAATGCATTTAACTTTGCAAATGACTGTACTTTTAGCCTGACTGAATCATTTACTGGTCTGTGTAACACAAAACACTTCTGAACAAACAGCGGTTCTGTTTGTTCCCCTTCAGTAACTCAAGCTGCTTTTAAATGCACCTGCGTAACCGTGTACTGAAGCATGAATGAAATTAGTCCAAAAGAGTAGCGTAATCATTTTATTTAAAAGAGTTATGAGCGAGAGCAATCAGCATGTCACTTTGTGTGTTCCTCCCTGCCCACGTTTTATAACGGGGGGGGGACACATGATTTGTGTTACATTCCTCCAAGGCAAGCTTGACTGCCAGTAGCTCTCGATTACCAATATCATAGTTGCGTTCAGCGGGAGACAAACGGTGAGAAAAATACACGCAAGCATGCATCTTACTGTCCGAGGAAGAACGCTGGGATAGGATGGCACCAACCCCCACCTCTAACTTGTCAACCTCCACCACAAACTGCCGCGAGGGATCAGGGGCAATAAGGATGGGAGCTGAAACAAAGCAGCTCTTCAGTTTGGCAAACACAGCTTCAGCTGAGCTGTACCATCTGAATGGAGTTTTGGTGGAGGTTAAGGCAGTCAAAGGGGCAGCTAACTGGCTGAAATTGTAAATAAAACGGGGTAAAAATTGGCAAAGCCCAGAAACACCTGCAGGGACTTGCGGGAATCTGGAGTTGGCCAATCAACCTCAGCCTGAATCTTATGCGGATCCATGCGCATCCCCTTGACCGACACGATGTAACCCAAAAAGGGAACAGACGGTGCATGGAAAGTGCATTTCTCCGACCTTGACATAAAGACCATTCTCTAACAGCCTCTAAGGCACCCGCCTGATGTGCTGAACATGTTCCTGGAGAGAGTGAGAAAATATCAGTACGTCATCCAGGTAGACAAATTAACTGATCTAGCATATCTCTCAACACGTCATTGACGAGTGCCTGGAAGATTGCGGGAGTGTTGGAAAGCCCAAAAGGAAGAACGCAATATTCAAAGAGCCCCCTGGGGGTATTAAAAGCAGTCTTCCATTCATCCCCCTCCCTTATACGCACCAAATGATAAGTGTTGTGGAGGTCCAATTTCGTGAAAAAAGATGCCCCCTGCAGACGTTCAAAGGCAGAAGACATCAACGGCAAAGGATATGTATTCTTCACCATGATGTTGTTCAGCCCTCGATAGTCGATACAGGGATGAAGAGACTCATCTTTCTTTTTCACGGAAAAGAACCCTGCCCCCACCCGCAAAGGGCGAATGATCTTGGCTGCTAGAGAATCAGAAATATATTTCTCCATGGCCTCCCTTTCCGGGGCGGAAAGCGAATAAAGTTTGCCCCAAGGCAGAGACGTACCTGGTAATAAATCTATTGCACAGTCATAGGGACGATGCGGAGGTAGAGCAGCAGCTCGAGACTTACTGAACACTTTCTTCAGGTCGAGGTACTCACTGGGCATGTTTGACAGGTCCATATGCTCATCCTGAAACACAGAACATGCAGACAACAAACAAGCAGCATGAGAGAATATAATTATTACTCCAATTTATATAAGGGTTATGAAGCACAAGCCAGGGATGCCCAAGGACTACTGGAGTAAGAGGCGTGTCAGTTAAAAGAAAATGAATGATCTCCGTGTGATTACCAGAAGTGATGAGTCTTACTGGACCTGTAGTGTGAGTGATGGAAGGAAGAGATAGACCATTGAGAGCATGGACAGCAATGGGCTGGGAGAGAGCAACCACAGGGAGTTGAAGTCTGAAAGCATGATCGGAGTCTAAAAAAAAAAAATAAAAAAATTACCCTCAGCACCAGAGTCAAGTTTATTTGTACAGTGCTTTTCATGATACAAATCATTGGCAAAGCAACTTTACAGCAAATTAAGTTTCTACAATATTTAGTGGTAGCTTATCAGTGGTGACTGTCAATTAATGTACGGAAGTCAGAGTCAATTAATGCCTGACAGTAAGTGGCTGAGGACCACTGCAACTTGACAGGAAGGAGGGTAGCCGTAAGAGAGGATTTAGCCAATGTGACCCCACCCGTCAGTAACCATTTACCTACTGACGGGTTCTGGCTTTTACGGGACACTGTGCTGCGATGTGACCAGCAGCTCCGCAATACAGGCAGAGACCCTCATTTCGCCGACTACACTTCTCCTCCAGGGAAAGACAGGATCTGCCCATCTGCATGGGTTCCAGTTCGGAGAAGGAAACGTCCGCGTCGGAGGAGGTGACAGAAAGGTGGTTCAGTAGATTGGCCGCCGGAGCGCTCGCTGATCTCTGTTGCAATCTGGTGTCCACCCGAATAGGCAGATAGATTAAGCCATCCAGCGTTGTAGGCAACTCCAGTGCGTAGATCTCATCCTTGATATAATCAGAAAGTCCATGTAAAAACATGTTCCACTGCGCTTCAAGATTCCAATGGCACTCTGCCGCCAGGGTGCGGAATTCAATGGAGTAATCCAAAATGCTCAGATTTCCCTGCCGTAACTGCACCAGAAAACGAGCTGGCTCTCTGCCCGAAGTCGCCTGATCAAAAACGTTTTTGATCTCATCTGAGAATGACATGCAGCAAGGAAGCTTCTGCTCCCAAACTGTAGTTTCCCAGAGAGCAGCGTTATGACAAACGCTATTGTCGATTCCTCCGTAGGAAACGACGATTGTTGAAGGGAGATATACAGAGAACACTTGGCAAGAAGAGAGTGGCATTGTTGGGACTCCACTAGAGTAAAAAGCTGGAGGCGGAAGGTGGGGTTCGGTGAAACAAACGGCCTGATCTGAGATAGAAGACACAGGTGGATTAGGTGCAGAGTGTTGCTGGACGAACTCAGCCTGGAGACATTGTAGCTGGGTGGTCAGCTCCGAGACCTGAGAGACCAGGGCTTGAACAGCGCAATTTGAGGCTGCCATCTGTTCCTCCTGGCGATCCATGCATGAATTACTGTGAGCCAAAACATCTCTTAAATCTGATGCACTCGCTGGATCCATAATGGTCAGATCGTTCGGTCATGAAACAGAAACACAAGATCCAATTGCGAGTGAAAGGTTGTCTTTATTAGACAACTCCAACTACATCAATAGTAGAAGTGCAAGTAACCCGGCAGTGCAGAGTCTCAGCTCAGGCAGAGAATAATCCAAGCAGTGCAATCCCTCCAGGGAAACCGAGAACAGCAACCAGGCGGGAATCAGAATCAGGAACTAGAAGGTCTGACAGAGAACCAGACAGGACATGAGCAACAACGATCTGACAACACTCCAGAGAAATGCCAACCAGATATAGGCAGTGCAGACAAGCTACACCTGTGACTGTTCTGATCAGCTCGTCAGGTGCGGGGTAACTAGGCAACACTGACGAGCACAAGGAGCGGGTAACACCCACACACACACACAGGCACAGAAATGAGCACACAGACCCATGAACCGTGACACCCACTAGGCCAGGGGTGGCAAACTCCGGTCCTGGAGAGCTGCAGTCCTGCAGAGTTCAGCTCCAACCCTAATTAAAACTCACCTGCCTGTAGCTTCCTAGTAACTGTTCAGACCTTGATTAGCTTGTTCAGGGGTGTTTGATTAGGGTTGAAGCAAAACTCTGCAGGGCTGCGGCTCTCCAGGACCGACGTTTGCCACCCCTGCACTAGGCTATTGAGTCTGATGTTGGGCTGGATTTTTTGAAGGCCACCCAGTCTAAGGAGTCTGGAGGGGCAAGGCATATAATTTGAAGATGAGTGCTGTATTTCTGGCTTTGACCTACTTCCTTACAGATATTCGATGCTGTCATGTGGTCAAGATGGACAACATATCGTTCATCTCCTCCATTAACCACTAGGGGGGAATGTAATTGCATCCCATGTTGAAGGTAGCTTAGTAAATTGTGCTTTGGGTTTGACCTTTGATAGGGGCTCTTTGATTAGAGTTCTGGTCTTATGTCATAGATAACGGAGACCATTTTTAATGCAAAAGCTCTTTCTACAAGGAGGCTGTATAATTTTATGTGGGAGATTATCTATAGTACTACAAAGTTTAGCAGGGCCTCCATTTGAACTTCAGTCAAGTTCAGACAGAATTCTGACTTCTTGTTGTTGACCTTAACATCTCTTAACCTGGTTTGCAGGTGGTGTCAGTTCATAGTTCTCTATCAGTCTGTGGATATGTTCATGGGATGATGAACATACAGTCACTTTGTGGTATGGCACTGTGGTAATATTCCCATTGCATCAGCTATTGATGCAGCAGTGGACAAGACTGCATTCTTGAAGATAACTTTTGCCTGTTTGGTGATTAGACTGACTGTTAAGTTTTGATGTCAAGTTTTTGATCAATTTAGAAATTACAAAATGAAAAGTAAAATTTCGTCCATTGTTTGATGACAACCTAAACAACTACTACATATATTTCCAGAAGTTACTGTCAGAGAATCAGGCAATTAGAGAAAAATAAATACATAAATAAATAAAATCACAATTAAAACAAATATATCAAGACAAAAATGCAAGTCATCAAGATCCAGAAAGTATTGCGTATAACATTACTGTAGATATAAAACTCACCCATGCTCTTTCAAGATCATGGCTAAATGAGCACCCAGACCTTCCTCCGCCTGCAGCTCAGCGCACACACGCTTGTGCTGAGCATGCAGCCGAAACAGCGCCACACTGCACAGAATAATGCAGAATTAGAGGCATTCAGCAACTTCTCTACTTCAGTGACCTTTGTTCTCAAAATTGCCTCTGTGGGCTTCACTATTTTATTATTATTATTATTATTTTACCTGTTCTCAGCTTGTTTCTCTCTTTCTACAGGTGCATCTCAATAAATTAGAATGTTGTGGAAAAGTTCATTTATTTCAGTAATTCAACTCAAATTGTGAAACTCGTGTATTAAATAAATTAAATGCACACAGACTGAAGTAGTTTAAGTCTTTGGTTCTTTTAATTGTGATGATTTTGGCTCACATTTAACAAAAACCCACCAATTCACTATCTCAACAAATTAGAATATGGTGACCATGGTGTTGGTGTGCTTGACTGGCCAGCAAACTCACCAGACCTGAACCCCATAGAGAATCTATAGGGTATTGTCAAGAGGAAAATGAGAAACAAGAGACCAAAAAATGCAGATGAGCTGAAGGCCACTGTCAAAGAAACCTGGGCTACCATACCACCTCAGCAGTGCCACAAACTGATCACCTCCATGCCACGCCGAATTGAAGCAGTAATTAAA
>NW_015505554.1:446765-448409 GCF_001515645.1 Sinocyclocheilus grahami
TATATATATATATATATATATATATATATATATCAGTGGGGAACCGTCAAGACCCTGACTTATTGTAAAAACAATATTTACCATTTTTAAATGTTTTAAAATATAGAATTTTAAATAAAAAAATAATTATTACTAATTTTATTTAAGCAATTCATCATTTGAAAAACATCATCTAAATAAAATAAATACAATTTCTCTGAGAAAAACAAACAAACATCCTCTCCAAATCTGCCTATTCAGTGAATGGGTTAAATGAATGCCGCCCATTTTCTCCATATTAGAATGTTTCCGCCTAGCGTCTAGCATTTGTGATTGGTGGTTCAGCTATGAAAATATGGAACGATATTCCGGACAATTTTCAAATAGAATAGCAAATTGTATTTTCAATTGCGTTTTCAATATGTGGACGCATAAATTGTGACATAATCCAAATGCAATTGCAAATCCTGCATTAGCGTTTGCATTTTCGCTTTCGCGAACGCACAGTGACTGCCAAATTTCAAATGAAAAAGCAAAGTCCATTTGCAACTGTATTTCCCATGTCTTAGGAGTTACGAGCCTGTCATATTTAAATAGCAATATTAATTACCACGTCTGCTTTTTCACTCTCGCTGCGTCGCGCATGTAACCTGCCAAAACTCAAATGGAATCGCAATTCCTTTTGCATTTGAATTTCCGATGTCTACATGGAAAGCTGCCAATCAATGTGAGGGGGCGGGGCTATACTAGGGGGCGTGTTTGTGTTGGGAGGTGACGTCACTCACAGACGACCGTGCCGAATGCTCTGATCAATGGAGGTAATCGGTAAAGGCTCCGCTAAAGGCAGCTACCAATCAGTTTCGTACCTGTGTGAACGAACAGACAGTGCAACCTTCTTGGCACAATACATAATTATGTCTTTTTTACCCCAAATGTAGCGATTATCCCCTGCTAACAGCGGGAGCCACAACGGTACGCACAATAGGTCAATATTCACTATAAACCAAACGCTTTTCACCTGTCTCTGCATCTCTCCGTTTACTCTCACTTACACTTTTAATCCGTAATAGAGAGTGTGTCACACCTGCTTCAAGACCTTTTACCGTTTGCACTCCACACGCTGCACTTGTCCTCCGGTGTGTCAAAGATGACTTTTAGAAGAAGACACCGTAAGCTAGGCTGGTATTTTGTTCTTTCCTCCTACAAGGGTATGGGGAGAGGGCGTAGGTTCAAGAGTCACGGTTCGCTATTGAGATATATAGAGATATATATATATATATATAGTAACATGTAAGCCAGGACAAGGAGGAGCGAGAATCCAAATCGGTCTTTGTCAGGTGACGTCACACTCATGAGAATCGAAGCTCATTTTGGGTATCGCCGCCATTTGTAAGGTATCAAAGCCGAGGTGTTCTGTAGTTGGAGAATTGTCTTTTTCATTTGATTTAAAATGGTACGTTCTTGTTGTGTTAAAGTCTGCAATAGTGAATTGCATGATAGAAAAGGTCAAAAACTCACCACGAAGATAGATATTTTAGGTCTCGCACTTGAAAAAAAGACTAAACAACAAGAGGCGTCGCCGCGTCAAGATGGCCTGGGTTGCAGCGGTGATATGCACAATCATCATATTTGCCAACATATCTCCGGTTATGTTCGTTTACCCTC
>NW_015505554.1:448485-449090 GCF_001515645.1 Sinocyclocheilus grahami
TTATATTCACATGTTATTTAGGTATTTAGGGTTTAAACAGACAACCAGGGAGCAGGTGAGCAGAAACGGGTCATGTACCATGAAATGTCTTGCAATCGTTTTATCGTTTTATGTAAAGAGTTCTGTTATTTTATTTCACTAACGTTACTGAAATTAAATATTGTTTTGGGGAGGTTGTACTTAACATAGGTTTAATTTAAACTGAATACTTCACTAAAATACATTTCTAATGTTTCTCATTTTTATTTCTTACAATTTTAAAAAGTACTGACTACATTTTTGTTCATTTTCATTTCATATAGTTAGGCTAGGTGTGACTAAACAGTAAGTGGGAGCAGTTGCAGCCAGCTGAGACGATGAGCCACCAGGCTGGAGGAGATGGTCTGCTTCACACCACACCACTCAGTATCACTAACTGAATGTAACTCACTTGTGTGTGCGCAGAAGAAAACTGACTGCTGTGGCGTAAACTCAGGATGTCTGATAGTTTTTCAGTGATCTTAAAGTAAAGCATTATACAGGTATGCCAAACTTGGGAACCTTTATTACATGGGTTCTCAACTCTGGCCCTTGAGGTCCACTTTACTGCAGAGTTGAGATCCGAC
>NW_015505554.1:466867-469338 GCF_001515645.1 Sinocyclocheilus grahami
AGCCTAACAGTTTAAGAACAATTACACCAGGATAGATGAAAAACGATCCACAAATACAAGTTTATTTCAGCTGTTGTATTTAAATGAAAACAACTAACAACAGACACAGTTTTAAAGCATTGCAAGCTACAGCACAACGAACTGAAATCAAAGTAAGTTACAAGCGGTCTTTGTCAGGTGACGTCACACTCACGAGAATCGAAGTGCATTTTGGGTATCGCCGCCATTTGTAAGGTATCAAAGCCGAGGTGTTCTGTAGTTGGAGAATTGTCTTTTTCATTTGATTTAAAATGGTATGTTCTTGTTGTGTTATAGTCTGCAATAGTGAATTACATGATAGAAAAGGTCAAAAACTCACCACGAAGAAAGATATTTTAGGTCTCACACTTGAAAAAAAGACCAAACAACAAGAGGCGTCGCAGCGTCAGCTGGCCTGGGTTGCAGCGGTGATATGCACAATCATCATATTTGCCAACATATCTCCGGTTATGTTCGTTTACCCTTGACATTTTCATAAAGGTAAGTAAGAGATTTTTTTAGATGTGCTTATTTTCTGTTTTCAGAAGTAGCCAACATTATATTCACATGTTATTTAGGCTATTAAACAGACAACCAGGGAGCAGGTGAGCAGAAACGGGTCATGTACCATGAAATGTCTTGCAATCGTTTTATGCATGGGTGTAAAGAGTTATTTTATTTTATTTCACTAACGTTACTGAAGTTAAATATTGTTTTGGGGGGTTTGTACTTAACATAGGTGTCGTCTGCCGCTCGTCTGAGGAACCACACTCAAGTCTTGAGTTTTGATGCCAGAAGATACATTTTATTTCATCATCAATGAGAATAAAACGGAGATGCTCTCTGCAGCAAACATCTTCAGAATGATCATCTTGTCTTCTTTTTATACAGTTCTGACTTTAAGGCGTGGGGTATATATTCCATACAGTTTTTCCATACATAGAATGGTTCCTCTGTGCATACAATTCTCTAGAGAGAAAGCCCCCCCCCCCTCTCTAGTCTTGTTATGGTAAAGAAAGACCCCACTTATGTTTCCCAGCTGTTTCTCATCTGAGGTCTGTACATTCTGCCACGTAGGCATGTTTTTACACACAGGCATATGGGATTATAATGGAAGTATAATTAGATATATTAATGGCTAGATTCCTAATGATTATACTTGATTAATTCCTATTTGGATTAATAAAAATCTTCCACATAATTTAAACTGAATACTCCATAAAATAAATTTCTAATGTTTCTCATTTTTATTTCTTACAATTTTAAAAAGTACTGACTACATTTTTGTTCATTTTCATTTCATATAGTTAGGCTAGGTGTGACTAAACAGTAAGTGGGAGCAGTTGCAGCCAGCTGAGACGATGAGCCACCAGGCTGGAGGAGATGGTCGGCTTCACACCACACCACTCAGTGTCACTAACTGAATGTAACTTACTTGTGTGTGCGCAGAAGAAAACTGACTGCTGTGGCGTAAACTCAGGATGTCTGATAGTTTTTCAGTGATCTTAAAGTAAAGCATTAAATGGGTATGCCAAACTTGGGAACCTTTACTACATGGGTTCTCAACTCTGGCCCTTGAGGTCCACTTTACTGCAGATTTGAGATCCGACCCTAATAAAATACACCTGCACAGGCTAACCAAGATCTTCACGATAACTAGAAAGTTACAGGCAGGTGTGTTTGATTGAGGTTGGAGCTAAATTCTATAGGAAGTGGACTCTGAGGGCTAGAGTTGAGAATCCCTGCCATGAAGGTTTTTATTGCCTTATGCTGCTTTTCATGTCAGAAATAAGAAAATTTCTCACTTCATTTTAAATACTTGTTAACCTTATGCACCTCAGATTGGATCTGCCTGCACAAACACTGTTTTAGACAACTTTGCCAGGCACAAAATTATGCCTCACTAGTTTGTGTAGTCCTTTGGACACAGAATAGCAATGATAGACTGTTTTGAGATTTCCACAGAGAAACCATTCAGTGTGAAAGTGTGTGTCAAAATGTCTTCTACCTACAAGCACTATTTAGTATTTGACAGATCGTCTAGCACTTCTAAGAATCCATGCAGAAAGGGTCATCAGAAATGTTTGGCAGAAGCATCAAATCATATTATTATTATTAATTTATTCAGCTTTCTTTGTAGTACTTGCACTGTGTCCACTTAAGAAAACTGTTGATGATTCATCATGTTTGTCACATCTTCTGTTATGCAGTTTGAAACACAGTGTTGCATTAATAATAAAGTATGTATAATGCCATTTTCATAAATGTGTTTTTGATTGTCTCCTTGTCATTAGTACTTATCAGTACTTGTTATCAGCCAAATTAAGTACAAACATTGTGAACAAACAGGGTAAGGTTTAATGGTTTAATGGTACATGATGTAATTACTTACAATTGTGAAAATTATGTGTGCAAATCAATGGTAGACAAAAACAGAACATATAAACATATAA
>NW_015505554.1:469894-475621 GCF_001515645.1 Sinocyclocheilus grahami
GTGTCACTAACTGAATGTAACTTACTTGTGTGTGCGCAGAAGAAAACTGACTGCTGTGGCGTAAACTCAGGATGTCTGATAGTTTTTCAGTGATCTTAAAGTAAAGCATTAAATGGGTATGCCAAACTTGGGAACCTTTACTACATGGGTTCTCAACTCTGGCCCTTGAGGTCCACTTTACTGCAGATTTGAGATCCGACCCTAATAAAATACACCTGCACAGGCTAACCAAGATCTTCACGATAACTAGAAAGTTACAGGCAGGTGTGTTTGATTGAGGTTGGAGCTAAATTCTATAGGAAGTGGACTCTGAGGGCTAGAGTTGAGAATCCCTGCCATGAAGCTTTTTATTGCCTTATGCTGCTTTTCATGTCAGAAATAAGAAAAATTCTCACTTAATTTTAAATACTTGTTAACCTTATGCACCTCAGATTGGATCTGCCTGCACAAACACTGTTTTAGACAACTTTGACAGGCACACAATTATGCCTCACTACTTTGTGGAGTCCTTTGGACACCGAATAGCAGTGATAGACTGTTTTGAGATTTCCACAGAGAAACCATTCAGTGTGAAAATGTGTGTCATTGTCTTCTACCTACAAGCACTATTTAGTATTGGACAGATCGTCTAGCACTTCTAAGAATCCATGCAGAACTAGAATTAGCACTTGTTATCAGCCAAATGAAGTACGAAACCTTGTGAACAAACGGTAAGGTAAGAGTAAGGTAGAGACTCACATGATGTAATTACTAACAATTGTGCAAATTATGTGCGCAAATCAATGGTAGACAAAAACAACATAAGTGTATACAAGATAATCATATATCCAACGAGGTTGGAGGCAGCGATGCCGGTGGCATTCAACTTTTTGCGTCGGGTAACCTTAGTATGGATCAGTGTTAATCGTTAATCATCATCAGTGAAAAAATTACGGTTCCTAAAAAAATTTGCTGAGATTATCTCGGTAGCATATCTACTTGGTTTGCATCTGTTTCTCCAGTATGACGATTTAATCGGTCTTTACTGCACGGCTCTGTACACTTTTAGTTTACTGCTCAATGCAACGTTACCTTCTAAATGGCGCCTCTGTGACGTCACACATAATAAATGCACGTGACTGACAAAGACCGATGGAAGCACAGGGGTTTATTAAAACACAAAAAACAAATAATCCAATCCACGTTCTGTATAATATGTAATCGTCCCGTATTTAAGGCATCAGTTTGTCCCGTATTTGCAGGCATACGCCGTATGACCACCTAGAGTAGACCATGCAAATAACAAATAAATTATTTTCTCAAAGCACTGTTTGAATTGCGAACATAGCTGCTCGAGGAAGGCTTTAAGACCAAGCGGAATCCTCTGCCGCCTAATCGCTCCCGCTTCACAGCGAGCGGGACTCGTGTTTTGATTTCTGCAAATCAGTTTGGTTGAATGCAGAGATGTGATTATTAATCGTAAGTACAACATCCAGCTAGAAAACATACTATCTACCTGTTAATAAAGAATAACAATTTGGTCCCTCTGTAATTCTCTTTGCCACCTTGAAGAATTCTCAGTTACTTAAAGTGTAGATAGATGGCCGGGAAGTAAGAAAACACACAGTCAAATGTATCCTCAATACTTCAATTTATTCATAGAAATACAGATATTATATAGGCATATGTCGAGGGGAGTTTCATCCTCTTAACCAATGAGGATATGAATAACATACACATAGGATCTTTGGCCAAGAACATGTGTTTATATAAAATGGCCACATGTACAGAAAAACATGGACATATTAGGAATAGACTTTTGCGAAGAATGCTGAACTGTCTTCAGAGTTTCATCACGAACCTCATTCCTAGCTATCATGTCCTTATTTGGGACATTTGAACCAAGAGAAGCTAATGTATACATTTAAGCATGCATATCTCGCATATGAGTAAGAGATATTTAAAACATAATACAAGAGAGAGAAATGGATACAGGAGGGGGAATAAGAGAGAGGGGGAAAAAAGGAGGGGTGAGGCATGTCTGGAATCAACAGAAAGACAGAGAGTGTTTTCTAACACTACCTTTTACTATTTGCAATAGTTGGACCGAGGCTATGGAATAACCTTCCTTTATCTGTGAAAGCTTCAAATTCTGTTTCTGTAACCCTCTACATTGCGAGTAAATCACTCCCATATGCGACTAAATCTTCACTCTGGGCGACTAAATGATGTCTACTATTAGCCAATGGCTAATAAATTCTCAGATTTTACTTGCCAGTGTGTGAGTTGGAGGCTAAGTATAAGTTTAGCACAGATATATTTTCACTCGCCAAACACTCTGAGCGCTTCAGAGTTTCATTCTCTGTCAAGCGATCTGTGATATTTTTCATTCATCTCAGTGGATGCGCAGCACACCTGTGTTTGTGTATTTGGCGTACTGTAAACTCTGGTGTGAAGGCGCACAACTTGCCGTCGCTTTCTCTCACAAGCGCAAAGTGAGAGAGAGAGAGCGAGTGAGAGAGTCTTACATAACATGCAGAATTGATGCGCTACATGTAAACGATATTCTTTGTTGTATTTTCCTGTCAAAATAACGGAGTTCCTTTGGAAATCTTCAGCTTTTAAGAACTGCCGGGTTCTCTGGTAGTGGGCGGAACTAATGTGCAATCTCATTGGCTGGCGCTCACTTATCAACGTCCCTGTTTTGATTTCAGCAAATCAGTTCCAGCGAACGCACACAACCTGATTAATATTCGTGAATCCAGCAGCTTTCTAATTTGCACTAATTTGCATTCATGTATAGTTACCAAGTTTTAATTCTAATTAAATTGAACTTCTATTATTAAACAATACTTGATTACCATATTATAATGCTTGACTGACTGATGTTAAGAGTGTACTTTCAGATATTTAAAAAGCTGTGCAATTTTACAAACATTTATGTATATATATATATATGTAGTATTTCAGTCTGGTGAGTAAACAAAAACATTTACTAGCCAATGGCGATTCAATTGCCAAGGTGTCCGTAGAGGGTTGCTAGGAGTTTAAAACTAAATTGAAATCTTATTTTCTTATTAGCTTTTTAAACTTTGTATGTAAAATTATCTTTTGCGTTTACTGATGTTATTCTTTTTACTGGTTTTTATTTTATTTGTACAGCAGTATGGCCAACTGCTGTTGAGTTTATCGGTGCTTAATAAATACAAATACCATTATTATCCACAGATATCTTTGTAAGTTAATGTTGTTAAATGGAGAAACAAAATTATACATTTTTAAAATGTCTATAACTTCTAGCGCATTATAAGAAGAGCAGGAAGAAGCCCTTTTAGTGGTGAGTGATATTTAATTTTATTTGCTGGGCTGTTGTTGATTTGTAAGATTATTACTCGATAATGGGATTATGACGTGCGCATTGAGTATGTTTTTATTTCACGAGCATATCGTGCACATCTTTATACAGTGTTTGATCGCATTTTTGATTATGAGTGGCGTGTAACAGAAAAGGGGGGGGGTTAGGGGGGGCCCCAAAGCAGCGTCAGCCCAGGGCCCCACAAAGGCTTAGGCCCCGTCCACACGGAGACGCGTTTAGCTGTATACGCATACATTTTGTATCGTATAGGCGTTTTGTCCACACGGATCCGGCATTTTGGGAGAGTGAAACCGATATTTTTTTAAACCGGGTCCCAGAGTGGATAAATCTGAAAACGACACCCTTGCGTTTTCGTGTGGACAGCAAATCCGTATATTTTCTGAAACTATAACGTCATCGGCCCACGTCTCGCCCCTAGTCAGACACCGCTACGTCACGTAACGGCAACAAAAACATGAACAAACACTGAACGAATGTCTTTTTATTAACTAACATTAACACAGATTAATAAATGTATTGTTCCATGCTCGTTTGTATACCGTGCGCAATGTTTATGCGCATAATAGAAGTCTTCTCCGTTTTAGTGTATCTCTGTGGCAGAATTACAGCACCACATGATGGTCTCCTTGCCAATGATATGGTAGACAGAGTTCCGAAGTTGGCACCACTGCCATGAGAGGAGCTGAAGCTGACACCGCGTGTGTTTGCCTTGGGAGGTTCTGCAGCATAAGATTCCACCTCGGGAGAAGCTGGAGCAGACTCATAGTCTGGAGCAGGCTCTGGAGCGGATTCAAGGATGGGAGTGGGCTCTGGATCAGGCTCTTAGACTGGAACAAGCTCTGGAGAAGTAGCAGAGCAGTGTGTAGCCCAAACACACACAATAGCCATTGCCGTATGTGAGTACATAAGACAGCGGGACCACCTCGGAGACCCCCAGGCATGACATTACCACAGAGATGCCAGCTGCTCGCACTAACATCAGTGGAGTGTAGGGCTGCCCTCGACTAAGGATTTTTCTGGTCGAGTAGTAGTCGTTCATTTGAAACATTAGTCGACTAATCGCATGTTTATTAATAAACTGTTTAAATCATTATAATGAGCCTTTAATTGCCTACATGGCCATAAGCGCTCAAGCACACGCATAAAGTTGCCACAGCGCACCGGCAGAAGTAATGATTATGAATGTGTCAAGGAAAAACAGTAAGGAGACTGCATTAACATTTTAATAATTTGATAAATTAGTGCTTTCTTTGTTCTCGGTTTAAGAGATGAACTTGGCGACACTTACATCTCTGCCGTAGAAGTGATGCACCTTGTTTCATACTGATTACATAATCTGAGAATATTTGTTTTCCATTTGAATTGGTTCATTTGAAAGTAGACATTTCACTCTCTCTCTCTCTGATATTTTAATGTCTGTAAGGCAAAGATATAGGCTAGCTACACGGAGTTTCGCACTCAAGTTCACAGACCGAGACGGCAGAAAGCGCATCCTGTTTGCTTTCATTATTTTACAAAAGTGCGTTTTGTTGTTATTGTGAGTGCACATAAATAAACGTTGAGTCTTTACAGATTTGAAAGATGTAGTACTCTTATCTGTATGACCAAAAATGACGGAGTAGCCTATTTTAAGAGCAAGAGAGCACCGGTGTTACGAGATTTTCGGTTTCCGAGATATTCTGTTTCAGTGGGCACATGAATATTCATGAGTTCCCGGACATGTGCGTGGAACCAAGTGGAACTGAGAATTTCAGTTCACGCTCTTGTATCTCAGCAGGTTTAATGGGATATATATATTTTTTTAAAAAGGTAAATATATTTACAGTGTTGCACAAACTACATTTGTTTATCATTTCCTAACAGTTTATGTTTTTATTAGTTTACAGTGCATGTTTTGTGCAGTCGTCCCTGACTGAATGACTGCAGGCATTCTTTGTGTAATGTTAGGATAAAGTACAGCAAACTTCAGCTAGTTGTAGAATAAAGCTAAAAAAAAAACAATTCTTCACTTGATTCTGGCATTTGATGACATTGCCATTCAAACGTTTAGGATTACTATGAATTATTAAAAAAAAAAAAAAAAAGAAATTTATACTTTTGCTCTTCAAGGATGCATTAAAATGACAGTAAAGACATTTATAATGTAAAAAAATATATATATTTCAAATAAATGCTGTTCTTCTGAACTTTCCATTCATCAAGGAATGCTGTCGCTGTATAATGGTTTCCACACTTCATTAAGCAGTACAACCATTTTCAACTCTGATAATAATCAGAAATGATTCTTGTGCAGACAATCAGGATATTAGAATGATTTCTGAAGGATCATGTGACACTGAAGAGGAGAAGTTGAGATCTGACATCACAGGGGG